>NC_070645.1:18291761-18518207 GCF_947347685.1 Pleuronectes platessa
AAGTGTTTATAATTAAATATTTGTATCCCTCTGCTGATTTTATTGGCCGTTGACGAGAACTGAGAATAACTTGGCTGGTGCGTCCGGCGCGTAAAGTACGCACGGTTTTATATTTAGACACCCGGAGACGCGGTGATAACACTTCAGTCCATGTCCGGGGCTGATTGTGTCCTGCAGAATAAACACCGTCCCTGTGGGAAAGCGTCAAAAGCGGCCTTGGGGGCGATCGAGTCCCAAATTAAGGAGAATATATACATCACTCTTCCCTCTGTCCTCACCTCCTCCTCCTCCAACTCCCCTCTCTCTCTCTCGGGGATCTAGTCGGATCCAGTCTGGGGGAAGCTGGAGTTCCTGGTGCGAGATAATCGGCACATGATGTGGGTTAATGAGGCGGAGATGCGCGGGGACAAACTCAGACGCGCTCCGCTCCAGCGACGACAGGTGCGCACGGAGTGAGCGACGGGAGGAGGAGAAGCCGGCGGAGAAGAGCGAGACTTAAGGAGTTAACCCCGGAGGGAGAGGTGGAAGGAAACCGGAGACGGAAGGAGATTACGCACCTCAGCCTCCTCACGTTCGTGCTATGGAATCTGGGCAAAGCGCGCAGGTTACCGACATGGCGGGGGAGCACTCCGCCGGGGCCAGCGTGGCGGAGCGGGACCGGACCGACGTGTCCAGCCCCAGTCCCCCGTTCAAGCAGCGCTCCCTGCGGGCCGTGTACGTGCTGAACGACGGGCTGAAGGCGGTGATGGCGAGCAGCCCCGAGTCCGGAGCCCTGCAGTGTCTGCAGAGAGCCTGCGACTCCGAGAGCGCGCTGCTCACCACCGTCACCTTCGGGAGGCTGGACTTCGGGGAGACGTCGGTGCTGGACAGTTTCTACGATGCAGGTGAGACAAGACGAAGTGATCTGAGCTCCAACACTTTGAAAAGTCTCGTATTGTTTGTGTAAAGTTTGTCAACAGCCTGTGGAGCCGCGGTTACGCAATGAAAACCTGTTGAAACAGTGTTTGCATCAAATTACAACATGCAGAGGAATGCATGCATGCCCGTGCACGTCTGAAGTACGGCTTCATAAAGATTACAACTTTATTTGATATGGGGGCGGTGTGGCCAAGGGGGTAGAGCGGGCGTTCTCCAATATGAAGGTTGCCGGTTCAAACCCCCCTCTTCCCCATCTGCATGCCGAAGCGTCCTTGGCAAGATACTGAACCCCTAAGTGGCCCCTCATAAATGTTGAGTGTACTAAAAATGTAAGTCGCTTTGGACAAAAGCATGAGCTAAATGACATGTAATGTAATTTGATAAAATAGCAACAAGTGTTTTTCCCACAATGACTTTCCAGACACTCAGGGACACCAAACAATATAAATCATAAAGAATATGACAAAGCACTGTCCTGGACATCTTGTGTTCATTAGTGTTGTCATCTCAAACCTTCCTCTCAATTATTCTTTCTTAAATAAGAATTCCCTATTTAGGGCTTTAGAATAATACGTGTTCAAATTCGATATGTGTAATATGCACTGTACAGAGCCGTAAAAGTTTTATTTAAACAAAACGCTACTTACTGCTAAGAGTTATAAGTTTAATACATGTGAAGATGATGATGTGTTTCTGTAACGAGAGTTTACCAGTTGTACAATGATTATGTATTTACCTGCAGAATCAAAATATACTATATCTGCATTGACTTGTTGCTTCAGTCGATAAAATAATATTTTATTCATGCTCCACATGTGAGTACATGTACTTGGTTGCAGTATTGTTGTGTGTGTACATGAGTATAACCTCTAAATGAAGGCTTCCCGAGCAGATATGGTTTATAATGACTGCAGACATAAAGTCCCTCATCAGATTCATATTATCTAGTATCCTTGGGGGTATTTATAAACAGTCTTTATTGGAAGTTGTAATTCATAACAATTAAAGAAAAACTGAAAGCTCCAGGACGGATGACACCCAACTCTCTTCTCCCTCCACTCGTGAAGCTTCAGTGGAGAAACAGGCCTTCAAACTATTGTCCAGAGACACTAATAGATAAATCATCACCAGGGGAATTTAAAGAAGTGGAAGCAAATAACAAGCAAGTGTTGTAAAATTTACTTTATCAAAAGTTTCTGCAGACGTTTCATTTTAAAGTTCTCAAGGGCCCCGATGGATTTCCACTGTTAAGAAGCCCCTCCTGTCATTTAGTTTGATCATATGAAGGTCAAGCTGTGACCTTAAAGACATGTTGTTGTTGTTTTCACTCCTCCTCTTCTCAATCTTCCTCCTTCCAGACATCGCCGTGGTGGATATGAGTGACGTGTTCCGGCAGCCATCTTTGTTTTATCACCTGGGCGTCAGGGAGAGTTTCGACATGGCCAACAATGTCATCCTGTACAACGACACCGACCCCGACACTGCGCAGTCACTGAAGGTACACACACACACTCACACACTCTCTCACACACACACACACACAAGTTCCTGCACGCCATACCTTCGCACCTCTTTAGAACAAAGTCATCAACTGAGTTATTTATGGACTAGTGTGTATGTTTGTAATGGTCAGTATGTGTGTGTGTGGCATAATCAGTATGTGCTGCCAGGGGGAAAACAGCTGTTTCAAGTGGTTATGTGGCAGTGTAACACAAGAGTACACACACACACACACACACACTAACACACACACCAAATCTGACACGCTTTCTGTTGTTTCTCTTTGCAGGACATGGTGGCGCAGAAAAACACGGCAAGTTATTTTGTGTGTATGTGTGTGTGTGTGTGTGTGTGTGTCTGTGTGTCTATGTGTGTGTGTTTGTGTAAGTGTGTGCTTGCTTCCTTTTGATTTATGTGCACTGGCTGTCTCAAGCTATGTGTGGAAATAGTATTCGTGACTTGTGTTGTTGGTCATCACACACGTGCATGTATGCACACAGGAATACACACACAAACACACACACACACACACACACGTGCAAGCCTCCTGAATTGTACCATTGTATTATTAGTGGCTGTTACTTATAGCAAATGATTAAATGTGTGTATATTGTGTATGTGTGTCTTTGTGTGTGTGTGTGTGTGTGGCACAGGCCACTCGTCCTCCAGTGTTAGGTTTCCCGTGGGTTCCGTTGCCTCCAGAGTACAGAGGCTCTGGATTGCGCGATAAAGTAGGTACCATGCTGCACCAAAGCATGCTGGGAGATTCAAGACTAATAATAACAACGTGCACGAGGGGCTGAAACCAGTGACCCTCCTGTGGGATGTTGAATGAATAACAAATGAAATCCTCTCACAATGTGCAGTTAACAAAGCCATGACGTTTTTTTTATTGTGTTTTTTTTTGTTGTCATTTATACATTTCAGTTATGTAGCTAATGATCTTATCCACTGACAAACAGAGGCTGCACCAGAAGAACAATCTAGATCTTCTGAAACCCTGCCCTGTTCACACAGAATCCGGATTCTGGCTTCTTGTCATTGTGCAGACAAGCAAACAAACAAACAAACAAACAAACTAACAAACAAACAAACAAACAAACAAAAACATAACGTCCATTACAGTTGAAATAACATTATAGAGGGTCAGTCATTGTAATAAATACTTTCAATCAGCCAAATAACAAGAAGGAAGTTGAAGAAGAGAAGGCTACTCATCAAAATAAACTTTTAAGATGAAGCAAAAAAGATTGTAAAAGAAAAGGCAATAAGATGTAGGGATGCAGAGTGTGTGTTTGTGTCTATTAGTTTGTGTTACACTGGATATTGAGCTTGTGTTAACGTTTGCTGATGCCACTAAACACCTGATCCTCCTCATTTATCACCGTCTAATCCACTTTCTCTCCATCCCACCAGCCCTTCCCTTATCACTCCTGCTTTCCTTTATGTTTATGTTTATGTTATGTTGTTGTGTTTTCTCTTCTCCCTCCAGGCCTCCAGTGGGAACTACTACTTCATCCCCTACATCGTGACGCCCAACCACGAGTACATGTGCTGTGAGAGCGACGCCCAGCGCAGGGCCAGCGAGTACATGCAGCCCAGCTGGGACAACCTGCTGGGACCACTGTGCGTCCCCCTGACCGACCGCTTCACCAGCCTGCTGAAGGACATCCACGTCACGTCCTGGTGAGAGTCACACGCAGGACAGGACGTCCACTGCGAGGGGAATTGAGGACAGCGTGTCCCAGCATGCATCACACTTTCTCGCAAACATAACCATAACGTGAATTAAATGGCTCCAGAAATAGTTTTTATGATAAGTCTTTATTTTAAATGTTCACTGGACAAATCGGCTGATATTTCCTTTTCATTTCACAAAGATAGAATACTCAATATGACCAAACCATCATGTCCTCCCTCGTCTTGTTGTCCTCAGCGCGTCCTATAAGGACACCCTGCTGAACGACATCCGGAAGGCCCGGGAGAAATATCAGGGCGAGGAACTGGCCAAGGAGCTTTCCCGCATCAAGCTCCGGATCGACAACACCGAGGTCCTCACGCAGGACATCGTCATGAACCTGCTGTTCTCCTACAGAGACATTCAGGTACTAACACAACACAACACACCTTTAATCTAAACATGAACAAAATGAAAACACAATTTCTTCCATCCATCTGTCCACCAGGACTATGACGCCATGGTGAAGTTGGTCCAAACCCTGGAAATGTTGCCGACTTGTGATCTGGCAACTCAGCCCATGATCCAGTTCCATTACGCCTTCGCTCTCAATAGGTAAACAACAACAACAACAAAACAACAACACAACAAACTGAATTGTTCACCTGTCCTATCTAAATAAAATGCAACAACTTATATCAGTTGTCATATCGGCTTTTGACCTCAAATGAATTATTAAGCTAGCTTTAAATCACCTATATAAACGTATTAAATGTACAGCATGCTATACTCTACTATACTATTATTTTTGTAGACCTTCTCTCTCTATATACGTATAAACAGTGATTATACAAATGTAGTAGATATGATAGTAACTCCCGGTCTGTATGTGTGCAGGAGGAACAGTCCTGGTGACAGGGAGCAGGCTCTCACTGTGATGCTTCAGGTGCTGGAGTCGTGTGAGCATCCTGCGCCCGACATGTTCTGCCTCTGTGGACGAATCTACAAGGACATCTTCCTGGACTCTGACTGTAAAGACATGATAAACAGAGACAATGCCATTCAGTGGTAAGAGCACGGGGTCTAATGTCTGTGTTTGCTGTGCACGTCCTCCTGGGTGTTTGTTAACAATGTGCCGACCTCCACCTCCAGGTACAGGAAGGGCTTTGAGCTGCAGCCCACTCTCTACTCCGGGATCAACCTGGCCGTCCTGCTCATCGTGGCCGGGCTGCAGTTTGAGAGCTCGATTGAACTGAGGAAAATAGGTGAGAGGAGCCTGAACCTGACACTCCTCAACAAATTGTTGTTTTTTCCCACTTCGTCCATTCTGATATTCTGATAAATCATGTCTTAGGTGTGAGGTTGAACAGTTTGCTGGGACGAAAAGGATCCCTGGAGAAGATGAACAACTACTGGGACGTGGGACAGTTCTTCACCGTCAGCATGTTGGCCAGCGACATCCCCAAAGCTACTCAGGCTGCAGAGAAGCTCTTCAAACTGAAGCCTCCTCTCTGGTAAACACATTTATTTAAAGTCTCCTTCAGGCACATCACAACAATCTGAATAATCAATCTCAATCCACAGATTCATTTCATCTTCTCTCTCTTCCAGGTATCTGCGGTCGGTGGTGCAGAACCTGCAGCTGATCCAGAGGTTCAAGAAGCAGAACCTGGAGCATTCTCCTCAGAGGGAGCGACTCAACTTCTGGATGGACATCATCGTGGAGGCGACGCAGCGCACCACCAACCGACTGCGCTTTCCAGTACGAGACACTCAACCCGACACACACACACACACACACACCACCAGACACAGTATTCAGAGACAAATACAAACTCGTCTGTTCATCTGTTCTTTCTCAGGTGTTGATTCTGGAGCCAACGAAGGTTTACCAGCCGTCGTATGTGTCCATCAACAACGAGGCAGAAGAGAAGAACGTCTCCATCTGGCACGTCTCTCCTGCTGAAACTGTAAGAATGTTCCTGTCTCTTCCACAGCAGCTTATTGCAATTTATTCCATCCGCCTGTTTTAATACTTGTATATGAGTAAATAGAAAAATATGCAGAAAGTCTGACGCATTGCAAACTGGGCTTGTCTTAGGTTTTAAAGTTTGTTTATTGTGTGTATAATAGTAAATAATGTCCATAAAGGATGTGACGTGGCAGATGACACCTCACACGTCAATTATAATAAGGATCTTAATATTTGCTTAGCACCCTTCTGCTAAGCAAATATTAAGACCCTTATTGGAGATTTATTTCTGAGTATGAATCTTTGAGTGAGTCCCAAACTGTGCAACTAAAACTATGAAATCGCCTTCGTTACAGAAGGGTATACACGAGTGGAACTTTACTGCAATGTCCATAAAAGGCATCAGGTATGACATTAACAAACCACTTCAGAGGAATCATGAATATATGATTTATTATATTTTAATAGATCTTTTTAATTCTACTCTCTGATCTGACTTCCCTGCAGCATCAGCAAGTTCGACGAGCGCTGCTGCTTCCTCTACGTCCACGACAACTCCGACGACTTCCAGATCTACTTCTCCACTGAGGAGCAGTGCGGTCGGTGAGGACACACACCTCTAGATGTGTCTGTGTAGGTGTGTGTGTTTGTTTGTGTTTGTATTGTGCGTATGTGCGTTTGTATCACAACGTGACCTGAGAGCTTGGAACTCGACCAATGTCATGTGTGTGTGTGGGTGTGTGTGTGTGTGTGTGTGTGTGTGTGTTTGTGTGTGTGTGTGTGTGTGTGTGTTTGTGTGTGTGTGTGTGTGTGTGCATGTGCTTCAGATTCTGCTCCATGGTGAAGGAGATGATATCTGATGGGACAGGAAATGCTGTGGAGCTGGAAGGGGAAGGAGATGGAGACACGCTGGAGGTCAGCGGGGTTTGCACATATTTGTGTAGCCAGTACAGTATGACATTATTTAACAATATTTGTGTGTGTTATCAGTACGAGTATGACACCGATGAGACGGAGGACAGGGTGGTGCTGGGGCGAGGAACCTATGGAGTGGTGTTCGCTGGGAGAGACATGAGCAACCAGGTCCGGATCGCCATCAAGGAGATCCCAGAGAGAGACAGCAGGTGGGCGCTTGTAGTCCAGAACCATAAAGACCCAGGATAATAGATATCAGTCGGGTTTGTGCCAGAAGGTTTTGAAAGAAGCAGGTTGATGAACGGATGATCCTGACCTCTTTCTCTTTCTGTGAATCAGATACTCGCAGCCGCTTCACGAGGAGATCGCTCTTCACAAGTACCTGAAGCACAGGAACATCGTCCAGTACCTGGGCTCTGTGTCTGAGAACGGATACATCAAGATCTTCATGGAGCAAGTGCCTGGAGGTAGTTATTATTATGTGTGGGGGAAAAGCTCTATAAACACTGACAAATTGTAATATAGTGTGGAAATCGCATTTAAACACAAAAGGCAATTCCTCAAACTGGGCACACAAGTCTGTGTCCCGTTTATTTGTACATATCAAATAACAGAAAACAAAATGGCGCTGTCCCGTTACCCAGCAAGCCTTGGGCCCAACGTCATCACGTTACCCAGCAAGCATTGGGCTAAACGTCATCACGTTACCCAGCATGCCTTGGGCTAAACGTCATCACGCACATAGGATATTTAAAGGGACCACGATCCCGGCACAGTCATACTTATGCCTAACACATTAATTAAATCACTAGATGAAACATACTAAGAACAAGGGTGAATTATGTAAGTTACATTAACTACAATAGGACATTTATCTGAACCTCAAAGAGGAATATGAAACACATGGAGAACATATCATTATTTATTGTATTTGTCCATCTCAACCCGAGCGCGACGGCAGATATTCTCTCAAAGTGTCTTTTTATCGAGATCGATGCTTGTGACCTCTGGGTGGCTGGGCGGTCTCTCTAACTGCTTGGTCGTCTTCCCGTTTCATGATAGGTTATGGACACTCCTTCTCTCCTCTCTCCAGGAAGCCTGTCGGCGTTGCTGCGGTCGAAATGGGGTCCGCTGAAGGAGGCCACGATCATCTTCTACACCAGACAGATCCTGGAGGGGCTCAGATACCTGCACGAGAACCAGATCGTCCACCGAGACATCAAGGTACACAGGATTATGGCATAGTGTCTACGTTTCCTCAGCCTCTGATCTCCGGATATCTCTACTTATACAAAATAAAACTTGACAGCGAGTTCCGAAACTTTACTCTGAAAGGCAACAGGCCGATTCTCCCTCACCTTCTCTGCTCCCGTGGCTATTTTTTTTCACGTCAGACAGTTTTGACATTTCAGGTGTAAGTAATTTAACTCTGTTTCTCTCAAGTGATCTGCCACTGAGCAAACACATGTTGTAGCAGGAGCCTGTAAATAAAACCACAGAGCAAAATTACAGCCTCAATTGACGTTATTAATATCGTCTGCTGTGGACAAACTGGTCCAAGTGCTGGAACAGAAACCAAGTTAACAGAGTTACACCTTTGTTTTCTCCTGCCTCGACAAAAAGCACATTATAAGAGATAAGTTAGCTCAGTTTAAAAATGCAAGTTGTGTCTGTCTCTCTGTCTTTTCCTCTGTCTCTCCATCAGGGTGATAACGTCTTGGTGAACACCTACAGTGGCGTCTTGAAGATCTCCGACTTTGGTACCTCCAAGCGTTTGGCGGGAGTCAACCCGTGTACAGAAACGTTCACCGGTAACTTATTTACTTACTTAATTCTTCCTGAAGTTAATTGCTAATACCCTGCACACAAAAAATTAAAGTACACTTAAAAACATTTGAATAACTCTGAAGAAGGTCACATTAAGCTGAAGAACTTTACCAAACTAAGTTGTGAAACAGCTGCGTCAGCGAGATTAAAAAACCCTCTCAGTAAAGCCCCGTCACACTTCATCACTCAGTAATCCAGTCTGGGCTTCATAAGAGGAGCCATAGAAATTCTGCAGTCTCACACCAACTCTCAGACTAAGTGTAAATATCGAATGACCCTCAAAATGTCATGAGCCTCTATCAGCGGCTATGGAAACACCGGGACACACGAGCGCCCACGGACATGTGGACGCTCTCTCTCCATCTGCTCGTCTCCAGCAGCCAGCGAGCTGCGTGATTAGATCAGCTAATCAAGCAGAGGCAGAATGGGGTTTACCTTTCATTAGCAGGTGTGTATATATATATGTGTGTGTGTGTGTGTGTGTGTGTGTGTGTGTGTCCTTATTTCTTTCTCCTCTGCTGCTCCTCTGATGCTGATCTTTTTAGAGCTCTCTCTATCTCCCTCTCTCTCTGTTTACATCAGTATTTAGAGCACAGATGCCAAATCTGCTCAGAATCAGAGGCCACAGACAAAATAAGACGTAATGATAAAACGAGAGTGGCACCGTGAGGTCACATTCCAACGCCAAGGCCCAACGGTTCCCCTTCGATTCAGAGCAGCTGCAGACAATCACACACACTCCTCTGTTTCTCAGGTACGCTGCAGTACATGGCGCCAGAAATCATCGATAAGGGCCCTCGAGGGTACGGGGCCCCGGCCGACATCTGGTCCCTCGGATGCACCATCATAGAGATGGCCACCGGGAAACCGCCCTTTCACGAGCTCGGGGAACCACAGGCGGCCATGTTTAAGGTTGGTTCCTCCCCCCGTTACCATGATCTGTCAGGGATAAGAGAACCGTGGGTTTGATTTGCCAACACCTCGTTTACAGGTGGGCATGTTCAAGATCCACCCGGAGATCCCAGAGTCTCTGTCGCTGGAAGCCAAGTCGTTCATCCTGCGCTGCTTCGAGCCCGACCCCAACAAGAGAGCCATCGCCTCCGACCTGCTCAAGGACACGTTCGTCAGGCACAACGCGAAGGGCAAGAAGAGCAAGATCGCCTTCAAACCATCAGGTGAATAAACGCACACAGGGAAACGCTGTTAAAAGATTCCGAGACAGAGGAAACGTGTAGAAACACAAACAGCAGAGAAAACTGTATCATTCAATCATTTTTTTAAACCAACGACCGAACCAAACTTACAAGTCAAGACTTTTTCTACCTTTTTGTGTTTGTTATATTCGCAGACTACATCCAAAATGTTTCCCTGCCGGTGCAGTTGCAGTGCGAGGCCACCGGGAGCAGCAGCAGCGAGCCCGGCTCCGTCAGCCCCGACTGTGACTCCAAACACGACGTTTTCTTCCTGAAGAAGAAAAGCTCGCCCTCCGATAACCTGCTCAAACCCCCCAACTCCAACTACCTGAGGTGAGCACGTGTGTTCAGATCAAGTCAGTGGGTTTGTTCACGTGATCCTCAAACAACTCACAACTCTGACAGAACAAGATCTTCCACTTTAACTCAAATCAGATTCAGTCTGAGGACATTAGAGAATCCAAATGAAAAACCACAGGATGCTAAATATTTAAATGATGTGTTACCGCTGTCACACCAAGGCAATTTCCTGTATGTGAAAATATACAAGGCAATAAAAAGAATTCTGATTCTGATTCTGATTCTGATTCTGATTCTGAACAGTTTGTGTGGAAGAAGGATGTGAATGAATGTGCATGTGTTTGCATATGTGTTTGCATATGTGTGTGTCTGTGTGTGTTTGGCTGGCAGGTGGTCTTATTGTGCTCTCATTGTGCTCCACTACCTTTTACAACACTGACATAATGAGGTCTGATCATTTTATGAGCTTCAGCTGATGGCTGAGCACACAAACACACACACGCACACACCTGCACATGTGTGTGTGTGTATACAAATTGCACAACCTGCGGCGCTGACTCATGCTGCCTCCTGCACTTCCCTGGGCACACACAGTAGCCAGGAGAAGCTTGTATCTGCAAATAAACAGACCGGTGCCTCACGCTGTTGTAAATCATCAGTGTCCTCATGTCTTGTTTATATCACTGTGAGATCACTCTGTGTGTGTGTCTGTGTGTGTGTGTCTGTGTGTGTCAGTGTGCCAGATGAGGGGTCGGTGTCCGAGGACCGCAGTGCCCCCCCCTCCCCTGAGGACAGGGATGGCGGCCTGTTCCTGCTGAAGAAGGACAGCGAGAGACGCTCCATCCTCTACAAGGTCCTGAATGACGACCAGGACAAGGTCATCTCCTACCTCAAAGAGAACCACATCCAGGTGTGTGTCAGGGCCGGGTCCACTGTGTCTGTGAGGACCAGTTTGACTTATGGGACGTTCTGGAGAAAAGAGGTTTTGGGAAAGAGCCTCTCCTCAAAGACAGACACAGCTTGAAAGTCCTGTTTTAGGGTTAAGACCAAGGTTCAGGTTAGGATTAAGGGTTTAGGCTAGGGTTAAGTTTCAAAGTACACCAGACTGAAGTAGTTTGCCTTGTGATCCAGCAGAGGGTGCTCACTACCTCGCTTCATTTAAAATTCATTCAAAGTAGTTTTGGGGAAAAAGTTACAGACCTATTTAGGGGCTAAGGAAACAATTACATCAATGAGCTTCCTCAAAAAAAGATTAAACAATTATTTCTCTGATAAAAGTTACAAAAAGGAATATTTTTTAAAGATTGCCTTATAGTGTTTCTTTAGAGCTCAGGAAGCATAAATCAACACATGTATCTGAATGTTAATGTCTCTATATGTCTCTATGTGTGTGTGTGTGTGTGTGTGTGTGTGTGTGTGTGTGTGTGTGTGTATGTATGTGTGTGTGTGTGTGTGTGTCTGTGCATGTAGGGCATTGAGGAGCTCCAGCTGTCCGTGGATCACATCAAGCAGATCATCTGCATCCTGAGAGACTTCATCCATTCCCCCGAGCGGCGCGTCATGGCCGCCACCATCTCCAAGCTCAAGCTGGACCTGGACTTCGACTCCACCTCCATCAACCAGATCCAGCTGGTGCTGTTTGGCTTCCAGGACTCGGTCAGCACACACAGACACACAGAAACACACACACACACACACACACACACACACACACACACACACACACACACACACACACACACACTGGCTCATTCAGTGCAGTGAGAAACTGATGATGTTGCTTTATAAAACAGCAGCGCGGTGCAGGAATGAACAACAATGGTACAAACAGCTGAGAGAGCAAATATATATTAAAAAGGAATATTTTTAAGTGTTATAAATCTCAATGAAATATTTCTATAAGATTAATATTTGTTTATCTCAACATCCTCCTCCCAGCATGGAGGAGAATCTACAGTGAACATAGAGTAAATACGTTTTTCATTATACTGAAAGTTAACTAAAGCACAGATACTTTAATATTAAAAACATAACTATGACTATCATCTTCCATTGCTGCCAATAGATTCTACAAACTGGAGCCTTAATGGGAATTTTCTAATTAGTTTATACAATTCACAATTATAACCAGTAACAAAGTTATAGAAACTGTTGATTGTCAACTTCTGAATCATGAGTTACACAAACAGTTGTGTGTGTGTGTGTGTGTGTGTTTGTGTGGTTTTAGATCTGAAGTGTCCTCTCATCTGTTTGTGTGTGACGCTCTCAGGTGAACAAGGTCCTGAGGAATCATCACATTAAGCCTCACTGGATGTTCGCCATGGACAACATCATCCGGCGGGCGGTGCAGGCCGCCATCACCATCCTGATTCCAGGTGGGGGCGGAGCTCTGGTCGCTAACTGGTGGACACATGCAAACATTTAGAATCTCTGTCCTTCATTTGCAAATTGAAATAAGACATTAGAGCTAAATCGATTATTTAATTAATGTAAAATATTGATGGTTTATTTTTTGATGTGCATACACATTCTGGGTCTGTGACCTCAACCTTTGACCTTTGAACTCTGGACCTACAGAGCTGCAGACGCACTTCGGCCCGGCGTCCGAGTGCGACGGTGCAGAGAAGGAAGTGGAGGTGGACGAGGAGGAAGTGGAGCTCGGTCCCGTTTTAGCTCCGCACGCCGACGACCCCGCCGCTACGACCGACCCCACCCACTCCGCCGTCAGCACGCTAAACTCCGCCCACTCCCACGAGCACCAGCGCACCCCTCTGCAGCTGGGCGCTCAGCTGGGACGACTCAAACAGGAAACTAACAGGTGAACACACGCAAGCATTAAAAAAACCCTGAGGGGAGGGGATTCACACGTTTATTGGGACTTGAGGAGAAGGTCATAGGTTTTTGTTCATAACTGTAGCCCTTGTTCATAAACTATGCAAAAATAAACCCATACTTTTTTCGGATCTAAATTGTTTTGGTGCAGGCGGTAATTCTCTTTTGTTGTGGTTAAAGTAGGTCAGGTAGTTTTCAAGACGTACTTTCCTGCAGACACACGCACACACATGGAAAATTGCCCCAGGCAGTTCTACGTATTGTGCACTTAACTAGTGATGATGAAATTCACCTCACGCACCAGAAGTAGTGGATGTAATGAAGGGAATGTGCCCTAACCAGCACACAAGCCAAAAAAAAACACACATATGAAAATAATATGCAGCGGCTCCAGAGCTGCACACAGTCGCTGGTTCTCTTTAAAACCCACAGAATGACGCCACACCTCACCAGATTGACAGGTGACATCCACAGAAAAATACTCCTGTGACGTCAGATTCAGTCCATAACAAAAACACGTGGATGTTTTCACGATAATGACAAGTAACCCCTGCCCCCTGCAGGCTGCTGGAGGAGCTGCTGCTAAAGGAGAAGGAGTATCAGCAGGTCCTGAAGGTGACGCTGCAGCAGAGATCTCAGGACATGGAGCTGGTCAGAGTCCGACACAGACCTCCAGGTAAACAGCCTGACCCATCTACCGTCTTCTTTCTCATGGGGACGTCTCTAAATCGTCTTTGTTTTCCTCTTTCAGATATTTCACCTCCGTCCATCTTCCACGTCCCAGCCGACCACGAGCCGGACAAGCAGCTCGTGGACTGGCTGAAGGAGCAGGGGGCGGACGCTGACACCATCGATAAGGTGCAGTATCTGAACTGGGTATTTGTTTTTGTTTGTTGGCACCGAATGCCTCACAGCTGTTCCTCTTTGCTTCCTTCCCTAGTTTGTGCTGGATGAATACGTGCTGACGGACATTCTCACTGACGTTACCAAAGACGACCTCCGCTGTCTACGTCTACGGTAGCTTCTCTCTTATATCTGAGCTTCCTGTCCGTAGAACTAACATGGACCTACACTGCAGCCCGCCACCAGGGGGCGATCAACACGGTTTGGCTTCACTGTTGATGTGCTCTCGTGTCCTAACCTGCTTCTCCCCCTCAGGGGCGGAGTCCTCTGCCGCATCTGGCGAGCCGTCCAGCGGCACCGAGAGCGAGAGCGGCTGACGAGCGACCGGCGCTCGGAGGACGATGCATGACGGCACACTTGGACTCGGATTCGCAAACTTAAATTATCAACATGTAAATGACCATCGTACATCTACTTTAATGAAAAACTATCTCAAAGTTCCTGTAACATGAAGGCACCTCCATCCATTTATTAGCTACACATTTTTAAACCAATGAGTCCCAAACATTTTTATCTTGTGATGCCTTAAACACCTTATAGCCTTCATGTCTCCTGGCATTATGAGCAGGACAACCAAATAGTAATTATTATTTTAAATTAAGAGGTTTGAGGAGACAAATATTTGTGATTAAGAAGAAAAATATCCTGAATTTTTCAGAGATTTATTTCAGTTTTATCTATATTTTGGGATTCCATTGGGGAGCTGGCTACCAGGATGGGAATAATCATTTCAAAAAAACAGTATTTTGCCAATATATAGATACTCAGCTTCCGCCTCTCACTTCTCTTACATGACTTGTAACCATGTGTATATATGTGCATCTCTTTGCACGTACTCCTGCCAAGCCACCAGTATTATCAGTGTCTCCACGACCTCCAGACTGATTTATGTGTCTATCCTCATCTTGAGTCTGTCCCCTCGTTTTTCAGCCAAAGTGTAACCAAGACAAATGACTCGAACTCTTCTAATTTCAGGTTGAATTGTGAATTATTTCCAAAACACACAAACTAATGCGTACACTACCTAATGCTACCTAATTCTGAATTTCCCACGGGATTAATAAAGTATCCATCTATCTATCTATCTATCTAATGCCGTTGCCTGTCACCTGAAGCCTTAACTCTTGCAAAGTGAAAACCGCCACATTGAGATGATCGATTGACCCGTGCACATATCGATTTCCCTGATACTCTCAATGAATTATCTGTCATTTTCTCCTCTGTGTGAACTTGTATTCAATATAATTGTTTTTGTATTCACACTGTTATATGTAATTATGTGCTTGTGTGTTTCCTGGTTGCTTTAGAGCTGCAATAAACCTGGGAATAATGGACGTATCTGTCTCTGAGGTGTTTATGTGTGTGTGTCTGTGTGTGGGGGGGGGTGATAATCAGTAATTAAATATAACACTCTCACCTTGTTGAAGCCATTTCCCATGTTTTAATACTTTTAAAATGCTTCTGTCCTCGTATTTTTCACTTCTGCCATAATCCTCACCGAGTTTCACCTGATAAGAGGAGAAACTCGAGACCCAACCTGTGAGTTTAGACAAACCTCAGTGTCTGCAACGCCTTCAGTAAACACCTGCAGTCACTCCTTCGTCCCGTTATATGTCCCAACATCACGTTGTCCACCTGAAACCTCTCCTCGCTCCGAATCTCGTTCGCCTACATTCTTTTACTTCCTCCCTCACGTATCTGCAGATTTCATCACCTTGTCTGAACGCCTGCCAGGTTTTTTTTTCTCACCTCAGGTGAAAGTAAACCGCGTGTTGAGTCATATTCCTGAAGTGTGTGTAGCGCACTGCAGTGTTGCAATAACACAAAGAGCTTCCACTCCCTCTCGTTATCGGGGGAGTTGGCTCACTGCAGTAAACCCGACTGTATTGAGAATGATTCTCTGAGCATCGCAAAGTCAATAATACAGCTTCATAAGCATGATTATAAATTCATATTTTGTCAATACGAGCATGTTAAGACACATATTTACCACATTGAAGGGAAACAGCCGCTAATTATCAGTACACACAAAGTACTCGTGAGTTAAAGGATCACTGGAACTAGAATTTATCCTCTGGAGACCATGAATGTCTGGAAAAGTCCCAATTAAGTAATTCTTGGAACATTAAAGATGGACAAGGCTTCTCCATTGGACATTTCCTTTTAACCAAGTTCTACCTACAGCATTTCTTACATGATTCTACATGATAAATTAGTAAAAAAAAAAAAACTTTAATGCAAAATTTCCACCTAAGTTATTATTCTGTGTTAAGCCTCACCCAGAAACTTGGCAACTGCGAGTTCGATTTTACACTGAAAGGTCAAGATTGAGTAATCATCTGAAGTGTCATCATGCAGCGTGGTGACATTAATCAATCAGACACATTCATGGAATGGAACATGGAGAACAAAAATGAGGAAATGTCAGAGCTCGTGATTCATCCTACATTCTGCAGGTTGTATTTTACTTTTATGGAACAAGATTCCAGACAAGACAATTTAATATGTAGAAAAGATTGTGTTTCCTGCATCGTTTTTCATACGAGCTCCAAATCTTCACATCATTCAAAATGTCGTTCTGAAAATTATAACAAAAATATCAAAGAAATAATCCCAGAAAAATGAACACATTTGATTTGAATACAAACAATGCAGATTCTAACTTCTGTAATTTATGCAAAGGAATACACTGAGATGAGAAAAAAGTATATATAATATTTTCGGGAATTGGAACATGCAGTATAATAATACATTTTAAGCTTGTGTATAACCCAGTAAACTTCAGATGGTGCTACACAGCAGGAGGAAGCATATTGTACGTTAAAGAAAGTCCTTTTGTCTACGAGGATGAAAGACAACTGAAAGCATTCACATTGAGCCATCTGTGGTGGGCGACAGTTTCTGTTCGATCAGATTTTTGCCTTCCTGCTGTGTGGGCGACCGCGATGTCTCACTCCCTTGGCTCTTCTATTGCTGCTGGATCGAAAGACACAAAGCAAGATATGGATCAGGTTGAGAGTAGAAACAATAGGCGATGAAAACCCGTTCTGATGCAGGATGGGACATGAACGAAACCAAAAAGTCGTAACCCTAACCCCAATGGGTAAACTTGATTTGTCGCCAAAGATGATTCTCGATTGTTCGGACAAGTTTTGTTATCAATTTGTTATTTAATAGTAAAAAAAAACAGGGGGTTGATTCACAATTGGTGGAGCCCTGACCTGCTGACCTGCTAGTTCCAAATAGTGTCAAGACTCAAGAGTGTCTATGATGTTTACAAGCAACTTTTAAAACTCTGAAGGTGGATCAGAAACTGAAGGAGGTAACACACTCCAGTTGTGCTTTGTTATCTTGCCGTTTGTGCCTGTGTGTGCATGTTACCACAAATTCGCCAGTTGGTTTTGCGTCTTGAGAGACGTCGGGTCCACACAGACTTGGCGACGTCTCCACTCCAGTATTCTGGAGGAGAAACAAAAAAAAAACGCACAATCGTCCCAGTGACACAAATTGTTCATGAAAAAAGACATAAAGGACTTTTATTGTAAACAACAAAGTGGGTCATGGTGAAAAGAAAGGAGACAAGTTCAAGCAGTCGTACTTTTTATACCCTGTGAAAATAACCAGATAATCTTACACAGCGTTTATGTTGCAGCCTTCTCTGATGCCCTGCAGCCGGCATCGCACCACACCTCCTCTTCTCACCATGAAATTCACCACACGGTCTTTGGAGACGGCCGTGCAGCAGCCACGCCGCCCTGCACGCACACAAACAAGTGCACGCAGGCCGAAGCGTCACCTGATATTCCACTTCAAATACCTCAGATAGCATCTTGAAGGATAGTGGCTCGTAACCTCAAGTGAACCAAGACCTATCACGCAGTCAACATCCGTGTCGACTGCGTGATAGAGATTTCAAATGAGGCCTAATTCTACAGCTGCCAAATTATAAAACACACAAAAGAGATGAGCTCCTATTTCAAATGATATTTCTAGCCACTTGATGAATTTAATTAAATCTCATAGACTCCACAGGTGAACAAAAAATGCAACAGGTGTAGGACTTACCGGCCGCCTGAGCCGCGGTGTACACGCTCATACACATGACCAGTGAAACCAGTCCCAGCGTAAGAAGAAGCTTCATCTCACCAGTGACCAGAGGTTCTCACTACAGGAGCGGTGGGACGGTTGTGAGGAAGAAGTGTCTGCGTATTGTTTCGGTATCCTCATGGGATTCACTGCCAGACAGCCAGAGCTCAGAGGGAGGGATCGTGGTACTGTTATGGTTATTAAGGAGTTTTGAGTTACCTTCCACAATAGGTGCTTTCTGCAGGTTTGGCGGTTGACACAAACAAGTATTTAAACACTTCCTGGTAATAAACAGCGAGCTGACCTTATTTTAAACGTGGTTATGCCCAAAGGTAACTTTTTCCTGCTTTGTCACCAGGTGTGATTTACAGCTAAGTAACCAAAGAACTCCAGATCACGGCGGCTTTGTCTCAGTTGTTCTTCATATTTGACAAACTGGGGAACCACTGAAACTTGAGCTCGTAGGTTTTCAACATGGCGTCCACATTTTGATTAATAAAAAAAAAGTTTAAAGCTGCATTGCTAGAATTTGTTTAGTTTTTGGCCACTTGGGGGCAGCAAAACAAGCTTCACAAACACCTGTGTCACTTTTGTTAGCTTTTATAACAAAAGGCTAATTAATGAATTATTCAACATTATTGGATGTTGTGTTCTCAGCTTTGTTTTTGGTCTCCAGCTTCTCCAGAGGGAAACGTGGGACTCTTTAAGCTCCCTCATCCATAAACAATAGTCGCTAAATTAGTCGAGTAGACAAAGTTCCTCAAACCATAACAAAGTAGTTATTTCATCACAAACTACGATCTCCTCCTAAAACTAATCATGTTTAAGTGATTTATGTACTTTAATGTACTTTAATGTACTTTAATCCGAGTGGTGTCAGAAACATTTTTGAGAACCAGTAGCCAAGTAACAAGGAAAACCAAAACAATGTGATCAGGTTTGGTTGTTATTACAATAATGTTATTAATGTTACGATAAAGAATGTATATTATATATTAATATAATATATAACTAACATATTTTCTTTATAGTTTGATTTAAGAAATTAGACTTATAAAGGTAAACCAGGTCCGATTCCAGGTCCAGTTTTTTATCTGGAACCTCGAAGTTGATTACGAGCAAGTGGCTGCTCCCAGGTCTGCTATCTGTTTATATACCCAAGACCTTCAGGGGCTAAAAATAGCCAGTGAGCTAAAAATAGCAACAGACCATTAAAGTGGGACTGTCCACTCATGGGAATTTGTTGACAATGGAGAAGCATGTTCGGCCGTTTCCTTGTTGGTGACGCAACCGTGACACACAATGGACACAGATCAAAGTGCTGCAATGTCCAGCGTCAGCAGAATGAGCCTTGAGTTAACCTCACACGTCTGAATATGTGGATTTTCTTATGTAATGTGGATTTGTATTTGCTCCTGTATGGACGAAGTGAAACATGTTTTTTAATTGTTTTATCCTGATCACATTCTTTCACTTCAGCGTCACAGTGAGCTTTTCCCACGTGGATGAGTGTAACAGCCCATGTAATCATTATCCGATTCATCTGCCAAGGAATTTGCACGTTCAGTTTCATACTAATGGCCGCTTCCGCAATATTACATACAACGCAACATCAGAAGAAACAGTTTGTTCAAAATAACACATCCATATTCTTTTATCAGCAATAGTTGACACTGCAGAGGCATCCTGGGAATGTTTTCTGTTATGAATAGAAACCAGCATGGTGCTCAGTCAGGTGATTAATCTAGATCAAACCCTTACTCCCTGGAAGTCGGGGAAAATGTGAAAGAAAATCGCACCTGTTTCACAATTTCACCATTTTAAGGTCATTAGCTATTATTAGCTCCTTGAGATTCTCGGCTGACTCGTCAGAACGGAGGGTTTCTATTTGATATTACATCTTTAATGTGAAATCAAACCAGCACAGAGGGAAAGTGATTCATAAAAAGGTGTGTGTTAGTCAGAGGTAAATGTGCATTGCTGCTCATTTACTTCACACACTTTGCCCGTGAGGAGATTCCCTCTGCCCACACAGAGAGGAACTCTTTCTTCTCTGTTGTGTCACACAAGGTGTGATTCATCCGCTCTCTGGATTATCAGCAGATTAGGTGCACAGTTTTCATGTCCAGTCATAACAGTGGGCAGATAGGGATTGTCTTTGATTTTATCCGCTCACCAACACAGTCAGCAGTTACATGTGAAGCAATCAAGGTGTGAGGAGTAGAACAACTTGAAAGTAGTATTTGGACTCGTACTGTAAGGGTAAAAAACTGCATTCTTAGCAAAAGCTGGATTTTTAATAAGATTGATATGTGAAGTGAAATCATCAATAATGCTTTTGAAAGGCTCAGCCCATGAGTTCATAGCCTGTATATAAGGATATGTATACAAATATATATAATACACTTCCTCCCACTACACAGAAAAAGAGCCAAAATACTCATTACTACTGTTTATTTAAGTATTAGTTACTACCATTACTATTTGAGTTTGATGGAATCCTTAGCATCATGCTGCCATACTGTCAAAATCCTTTTACACGATTCTCATGTGAAGCAACCGTTTCTTTTCCCCCAGGTCAGATTAGGACACGACGCACAAGCACCACACACTCACAAAGAGTTGTGTATCGTTTCTGTAGTAATGATTAAATGTTAAATACCTAAATGTGAATGGAATTTGGTGTTGACACAAGGGACGATGAAGAGGAATTCCTGCCGCTGGAATCTAACCTTAACACCTACGTGCTCACAAACAAAAAATCTACAACCCGATTCAAAAGGTCTTTTATCACCTTATTTGAGAATTTCAAAGTGTGCAAAAGAAGTTCAAATGAGAAATGTCATGTTTAGTGGGCTTATATTTATAGTGCATATTCAATGAGATGCCGTTTCAAATTAAAATCTGAATCGGGCAGATTATAATATTCTAAAGGTGGTGGTCTTTTGCTTTTTAAACGGTAACTTTTCTAGTTGACATATTTTTTGTTGTTTTAAAAAACTGCAAGTGTCCAGTCAGTCAAGCTTCCTAGAGGAGATTAAACCAGAGGTAACTGGTTGTGTTGTTCACCTGGAGGCAGAGATTCTCACATTATATTCACATAATCCTACAATATATTATTTTCATAAACACATCGGTTAAAGACGCTTCAACCTGAGTTTCAGTCAGGTTTCAACTATTAAACTATGGCTCAAATCCTCCAAATACAAAACACTGACTCAGGAATGTTATTCAGGTCTTTGATGCGCTGTTATATTTCGACATGGGGATCAAAGCCGGTCGGGTGGCGGTTCAGATTTTTTTCCTGTTTTC
The DNA here is from genome assembly GCF_947347685.1 of Pleuronectes platessa. Lineage (NCBI taxonomy): Eukaryota > Metazoa > Chordata > Actinopteri > Pleuronectiformes > Pleuronectidae > Pleuronectes > Pleuronectes platessa. Next base: position 18,313,198 of record NC_070645.1, read on the forward strand.
CTGGCTCCGTTCCACCACCTCGACAATCCCATTTAGATCCCGCCCAACAGGGGAAATTCCCACAGGTCTCTTACTTAAGGGCCTCGCTCACTGGTTACCTGTCACACTCTCACCTAAGCTCCTCAAGCCTCACTCTGACACAGAGCCGGCACAGCAAGCAACATGCGTCTCCTGGAAGCCTTCTGCACCCTCGTCCTCCTCAGCACCTTCATCTGCAGCACTCAGTCAGGTGAGTCCAGCTCCAGCAACCAATTAAAATGTTGTATTATATATACAAAGAATATTTTCTGTAAATGTTGTGTTTGACAAGTTTGCTGACTCAGAGCTTTTGTCTGTATTTGCAGCGAGCTGCTGTCTGAGTTACACCAAGCGTATGCTGCCATGCAAACGCATAATGGATTACAGCATCCAGACCATCAACAAGTCATGTGACATCAACGCCATCATGTAAGTAAACGGTCCATCGTGACATCACGTCACTGAACTGAGAAATAGGACAGAAATCATTATTGATTATCTGAGGGAGAATTAAACAATAGCAATGATACGATTTTATTAGATGGACAATTTTGTGCAACAAGTCAATGTGCATTAGGTAGAAACAGGCTGGGATGGTTAGGGTTAGGGATAGGGTTAGGTTAGGGTCACAAACATGTAACATGTGGATGCATCCAAATGTTTAAGTTTCATTGGCTGAAAAAACAGTGTGTGTTTATATATTGTTTGAATTTGGACCTGAAAATACACACGTGAGCTTTGACTTGTGTGCAACAGTGTAGACTGCAGTTAATAAGTACCTGAGACACTCGGAGGTTAATACATAAACTGGAATTAAAACACAAACAGGGAGTGAAACGTTATCTTTGGTGTTAATGACAACATTCCTGTGTTTTCTTTCTTTCCCACAGCTTCCATGTCCTAGGCAAGTTTGTGTGTGCCGACCCTTCACAGACCTGGACCCAGAGCAGGATGAGCTGTGTCAAGTGAGTATTTGAACAGTTGTGATTCTTATTAACAGTTTCTTTTCTTTGGAAAAATCACTTTGTAGTTTCTCAAATTAATTAAAGCTTCTATGCAGACTATAATATCTGACTGTTGTTATTGAGCAACAGCGCCCTCTGCAGCTAACATGTTGTGATTCGTTGATCAAATGGTTTTCATGCAGAGCAAAAACAAAACCTATGAATGTCTCACTGAAGTAAACTCTTGTTTTGTTTTTACAGTGAAAAGAAGAAGAAGCAGGCTCAGATCATCAAAAACAGAACTCCTGGATCAGCATGAACTCCTTAAAACAGTCTATTTATATATATTACAACAAGAACATAATTTATTAGCGGTTCCGATATTTGTAGGATTTTTGTTTGACTTTTTCTTATATATGTTCTGTTTTATAAACAGAGAAGAGTAGTAGCTGTAGCTACAGTGCCCAATCACCAAAAACCAAAACTAGAAATGAAATATTGCTTATGAAAAGTATGGCAATTTCTTTTTTTTCTTTTTGTTTAATTTTCCAACTCTGACAGTCCCATATTGTGGGTTTAGGTTTTGAATATGATACACAACAATATGAATATTGAAATTTTTAATTCATTAAAACAGATGTTTGATCAAACTTGTCTATGTTTGTTTGGATCTTTCTACATTCACAATGTCCCCACGAGTCCATTTATACCTATTAAACAATTCATTTTTAATCTTTATGGAACATGTAACAACAATTTGAAAGCTTGGCACAAAGTTACACAGCCTAGTAAATCCTGTACAATCAAATACACTTACTTTACATAGTCATAGTCTGAAATACGAAGAAATATAATGACATAAAAATATTTATCCCATTAATTGACATTTTATTTATATATAAATGAATACATGTATTTCTGATAAATGTACATGAACAGACGGTACCAAGAAAACAGTGACTTACTCGAAAGTATCTACAGTTGGGGAATTTGTACTTGGCTCCAACACTTGACTTAAAGTATTTAGTTACTGCTGGTAAATAGGGGACATTAGTTTATCGCCTCAAAGTACATCACGAGCTGAGGGGAAACTTTCTGCAATTATTAACTTATTGGCAGGAAGAGGAGATTTTGCTCACTTCCTCTTTGAGGTCAAGTGACAGGCATACTGTACTGGCACGAAAAGAGACTTCACACCACATCCCTGACACTTCCTCTCCTCTGCTGCCCTGGAGATACAGTAACAGACAGTCTGTCACAGTAACAGACAGATTTGCACCGCAAAATGCTTTTTAAGGGTTAAACAGCTCCCATGTTTATGGCTGATTCATTAATTCATCAAGCTTGCTGATCAATGCATTATTCTGCAATAAATAGTAATGATACGCCTCTCTTGATAGATGTATTCCATTTTTGTTGTTAGAAAAGAGCCCAATTAGAGGCCAAAATGACTCATACCAGTCAATTATAGTGGCTGGAAACCTGAACCAGTGAGAGTTTCCACTCTATCGCTGATTATCCACCACATTGAGGGGGAAGCACTCGTCCACTCGATCCTCTCCGGTCCTGAGAGCCTGTCGCAGCTTCTCCCAGAACAGCTCGGTGTGGCCGGCGGCTCGGGGCCAGCTCAGGTAGCTCATCTTGTTCAGCAGTTTCTTCATGCGGTAGTAAGGAGACAGCTCGCCGGTGGGAATCTCCTCCAGGAAGACGAAGATCAGAACGTCCTTCTGCTCGTCGAACAGGCGGAAACTAGACGGGAGGAACAAGGTTGGTGGGGAACTTACGAAGGCACTGCATGTGAAAGTCTTGTTAATTCTGATTTTGAGGTGTAGTATATTCTGCTACCTTTAACCTTAGTATGAACCAGAATCACATGTTTAAGCATGCGGCCCCCATCTTTAGATTCTCAGTAACTCTTCTATGCATTTCTTGTTAGTTCTCTCCCCTAGGGTATGATCTCTGACCCCTTAATGGATGAGTGTAGAAAATGGGTTTTCTTCTACTAAGCACGAGGCATGTTGTTATGAATTCATTCTTACATTTACATGTTATGCGTTCAAACACATGTAATCATGCACCTCTCAACCATGGGATGTGGGATGTTGCCATGGGCGTAGGCAACCCCTATATATATTGTATGTTTGACGCCTGCAAATCGGGCTTCACTATTGGCATGTGAATGTCTCCGGATTTCTAGAGTCCGTCCTGACCTGTAAAGACTTCTGTGTAATAAACTTTAACTATACAAGCAAGTTCTGGGTCTGCGGAGAATTCTTCCTTCAGCATCAACTTCACCATCATCAACCTCTCGGCTGCCCAAAATATACGATAGAGGTCGATAAAAACATGCTATGAAATCATGTAATTCCTGTAAATGAAACTAATAAAGGCTGGAGGCCTTGCCACTCGGGCATCGGGCCCAGCCGCGAGTGGACAGGCACCTCAATGCAGTCAGAGTCCGTGTTTTCGGTACTTAAAACCACAAATATGTAATCTATCAATACTTCCATTGTTATCATTATGTTAAGCTTTGATAACCATACATGTGTAGATTTGAATTCACTATCTGTATGGAGGACTAACGTTACACTTCATGCATCACACGGTCTGGGAGCTGACACATTACCTGGCGACCTGCATCTCTCTGGAGCACCACTCACTCTCCAGGTACCTGCGGCTGATCACACAGATGGTCTTCCTGCTTCCATAGATGGCGTCTACGATGTTATCCACGATGGGTTTACCTGAGGATAGGAAAAACTTAAATGTTAATGCTGATGAGAACGATTCTATGCCACCCTAACTTCTAATTCACCATAAACTCGTTCTCTTACGATCAGTATTTCAGATGCTTCATTAAGGCTCGTTTATGCTCAACATTAATATGGAAATGGGCAGAACCGTCTGGATTTGCACGAACCAGATCTTTAAAATCCAAGCACAGGAGGTTGACTACATTTTGAATCACGTATTAAAGCGCGCCTGGAGCAAAGAGGGTGTAAAATCTCACCTGGCATGAAATCTCGATGGTGCAGACACAGTTTCCAGCCCTGCTCTCCCTCCAGTTTGGGCAGCAGCTCCCTCATGATCCAGGGCTCGTCATTAGCGTTGTAGGAGACGAAGGCGTCGTACTGATTGGGAGGTGTCTTGTTTTTATGCTTTGAGTCGAAGAACATAGCCAAGAAGAAGTAGTATGCATAGGCCAGGTGCCACCTCAGGAAATGGTAGATGAAGGACGCCAGCATAAACACGAGGGTTGCACACGTGGTGGAGATAAACATGATGAATGCTTTGTCCACGGAGCAGAGATGGATGTCGAGGTCCAGGAGTTTCATGCCTTTAAGGTTCACGGGATAGTTGCACTTAAAGTTATAGGCGTCATAAACCTGAGTTTGGTTGTTGTTTTGTACCCACTGGATGAACCAGGCGTTATCACAGTCACAGGTAAAACCGTTCCCTTGAAAATCTGCAAAAACTAGACTTGGCATGGAGTTTATTATATCTTCACTGATAACTGAATATTCATTCTTTCTCGCCTGCACGAACTCCAGCTTGGTGAGGTGGGCATCTGTTAGATAGTCCAGAGACGTAAGACTTGTTCTGGAAATGTAGAGGCTTTTAAGGTTGGGAATCTGGGAAAACCAGTCTGGGGAGAGATCCATAAGTTCATTTGAGCTGATGTCGAGGTTCGTCAGCCGTGGCGTGTCATTAAACATGTCTTTGTGCAAGGAGACAAGGTGAATGTCCCTGATGTTGAAATCCAACAGATTGGTCAAACCTTGCAGTAAGTTAAGAGGCAAAAGAGATCCCCCCTTGCCGTGTTGGGTAGGCATAGCCAACATCTCCAGACGGGACAGCCGAGAAAACGGCGCACGAGGCAAAGATGTAGTATTGCGATATTTAATGTGATTGTCCCTCAGCTCCAAACTTCTCAAATTTATCAGATCATTGAAGACACCTTTGCTTACGTCGGTTTCTTTAATCAGATTTATCTGTAGCAGGAGAGCTGTGAGATTTGTCAATCCAACGAAACTCCCACTTTCAAGTTTAGATATTTGATTTTCATGCAATGACAAGTTCTGGAGGGACCCCAAGCCGCTGAATTCCCCATGTTTAATGGCAGTGAGTTTATTTGTGTTTAAGAGCAGTTGTTTAAGATATGGCAAGGGTGTTTTGAAAGCACCATTTAAATTGGACAAGCGGTTGCTCTGCAGCTTTAGAACTTGCAGTCGTACTAAATCCTTGAAAACGCAATCTGCGAGAGCTGCGATTGAATTCTGATAAAGGTTTAGTTGTTTCAGCATTGTCCGATTGGCAAAGTCATCACATCCAAGTTTGGTTATATTGTTGGAGCTGAGATCCAACTCTGACAGACTTGATAGATTCCTTGTCGCGCATGGAACCGATAAAAGTTTGTTGCCACTCAGACTCAAGATCTTTAGACTGTGCAGAGATCTGAACGCATCGTCTCTGATGGATTTGATCTTATTCTTTGTTAAATCGATCTCTTTTACATTGAAGCACAACTTGAACAAATCTGAACTAACATAAAAGAGTTTGTTGCGGCGGAGCTGCAGCACGGACAGTGTTGGGACGGTGCAGGCAGTTTGAACTAGCTCTGTGAGGTTTGTCTTCATATCATTCATCCTCAGAGATGTTAGGGAGGAGTTTACCATCCACAGCAATGTTTTCATGTCAGTTAACTTCATTCGAAGCCCACTAATATCAAGAGTAGACACTCGGCTTAAGAAAGTCTTGTTACGCACGTCCCAGATCATCGGAGTCACTCCGGGATCTCCGCCGATGGTGAACCAGGTGAGATTTGGAAAAACGTTTGCAGTGATCCGAAAATCTGTGATTCGATTCAGGGACAAGTCGAGGTATTTAAGTACCACTGAGCTGTTGGTCAGTTCCTCTGAGTGAAAAGTGGTTAAACCGTTGCTTTTAAGATACAGTTCACGCAGATTTGGCAGATGCTGTAATATTGATTTGACTTTCGTGATGTGTTTCAGTTTGTTTTTGGAAAAGTCCAACACCTTTAAGCTTTTCAGGGGCTGGAAGGTTGTCTCTGCCACAGTTTGGATGCTGTTACTAAAGACTCTGAGCTCGGTGAGGTTGCTCAGACCGAGAAACAGATCCGCTCCAAGCTCCGAAAGTCTGTTATTATTTAGATTTAACTTGTTCAGGAAAATCAGATTGGCGAAGGCACCGTCGTCTATCTGAGAAATGGAGTTGCGGTTGAGGTCCAGCTGTGTCAAACCTGGTAGATTTTCAAAATCCAACACGTGTACTCTTGAAATCCTGTTTGCAGACAAGTCAAAACCTTTCACCGCTGAGGGAATATCTTGAGGAACAGCTGTGAGTTGCAACTTGTTACATATGGCAATGTTGTAGCTGATTTTGCAGGACTTCATTACAAATCCTGAGATTGGAGCGAGCAAACTGCTGATATTCAGCAAGAAGAAAAAAGTGATGAGTCGGACATTTTTTCTTCCTCCGATTTCTGTTTCATCCGTTTTCACTCCAGGACCCATTTTTAAATCCTGTTTACAGAGCGAAGTCTGTCCAATAGGGAATTCCACTTCTTAGTCCAGTTGGGGATAAAACACTGAAAATTCAATAAAACAGACAAACTCATAATATTACAATAAAGGGAGTATAAACAAGACTGATTCAATATATCCTGTGGGAACCTAAGAGGAATAATGGCTTGATACTTACTGCGTCAAATAAAGAAGAAATGAATCAGCCAACTTAAATCCACCATCCAGTCTTGTAGCTTAATTATCTTCAGTCAAAAAATGTAATTGTCAGATTAAAAATTAGGGTAAAAATGAGATCTCCTTCTGGTAAATATCCAGTGTGAATGAGAGAAGTGTTTGTCTCGCTGTGCAGCTCAACACCTTGCCTCCGCCCTTCATCTCTTTTTACATATCCGATGGAGGCGTTTTTGAGGAAGTGAAAGTTGTTGGCAGGGTTGGTTAAATATGTGATTTTGGGGATACTTCATTCAGCATCATGTACTCTTATGCTTTTATCTTATCTATAAGTTAATGTTAATTACCTTCTCTGAACATTTAAGCGGATTCTGAATTCTCTCCATTACTTTCTTACAAGTTCAAGTAGAGAGTCTGTTCTTGAAAACCAACACTTCCCCTTTCTTTGCTAAACCTAACCCATCTTTATATAAACAACATAATGATGTGGTGCAGTAAGAAACATGTGTAGAGAGAGTCAAAGCCTGTGCTGAGCTGGTTCCCAGTTCAGGGGCTGCATCCTTTGGACCAGGCCGTCTGATTTCAGTTCTGCCTTCGTGGTTTATGGCCTTGTCTTCATCTAGTCCCCTGTAAACTGAGTCCTCTGATGATTGTGGAACAGTGTAACTTGTTGAAAGGCCATAGTTTCCCTTATGACTAATACATACTGAAGTAATATAGTAAATTTCAAAATGATGAAATGATGTAACAGGATGAAAATGTCCCTTCTTGTTCGCTGGCGTTCATCACAAGAGTGACTCAGCGATGATTCTAAATCACGACAAAGGTAAAATATTGCAGATTTAAATCACAGCTTGTAAATTAAAGTTTGGTCCTTTTGTTGTCACGGAATCAGAAAAGCCATCGGTTCACAGATGGCACATTTATTATGGGAAGTAATCTTATTCCCTCATTCCTGGATCCAGCCCTCGTTTCTCCTTTTCACTTCCCTGTTCATGTACGATTATTCATTTGGTTGCTGAACTGAGTCAGTGTGTCCCTTGTCATCTATGAACAGTCCTGTCACCTTAAAGATTGAGGCCAGGGACAATAACAAAATACTTGAGCCACGTTAAAAGAATAAATAAAGGAACAAATGCTTCAAACATACGTAAACTCCAATCTGAGCCTTTTCGTGAGGTTTAAAAGTAAGTTTGTAACGTGAGTTTTTAAACCAACATGAAGTTATTGCATTATTTTATTTCACAATCTCCGATTAGATAAACAGGGCAGCGGCGTTGACAGTTGAGGAAATCTTGACTTCTGCATTTGGTTCCCTTCTTTCTTCAATTTGTCCTTTTATGCTCAGCTAATCAGTAACTAGTGATCTAGGTTCTGACTGCGTCTGCAACACGTGGACTCTCGTCTCTAGTTCCTAGCAGAGGTGTAAAGGAACTAATTACATTTACTCACGTTACTGTAATTGAGTAGTTTTTTTGTGTACTTTGTAATGTTTTGAGTACTTTTTGAAATGGGTAATTTTACTTTTACTTAAGTAGATTTTGACTGAAGTATTGTACTTCGCTACATTGGAAATTACATCCGTTACTTAGTAAAAAAAATTTTAGTTCAAGGCGCAAGGCAATACTCACTGCAGTGGTAGACAGTGGTAGACAGTGTTGTGCGTGAACGAGTTCAAAAGAACGCGTTCATTCCAACAGCAAGGCTCACCCGCCAGTAGCGATCTTTTACGTATTCTTCAGGAAGTGCCTTTTCAAAATAAAAGAAAGCATTTCAAAATAAATGTATCAAAACTTTGATTTGTTGTGCCTTTTGTTTGCAGGGTATGAATAAATAAACAGGCAAAATTAGCAATAATAAAACAAAATAAATACATTTATTTTAGTAATTGATACATATGAAGTACAGTTTAAGGCAAGGGGTAGTGATGGATAAAGTTTTCTTTAAAAAACAAGTTAAGTCTTTCATTCTCACTTTCCACCTTAAAACTATGAAATGAACTGAACTATGAACTAGTTCAGAATTTAAATGGTGAACTATGAACATGAACTATTCATGTCCACTTGTATGAACTGAACTTTGAACTAGTTAATGATAGAATTTTCCGCCAGTTGAGATTAAAGCAGATTAAGAAAACCCCCCTGGACACATCTCAGCAAGCAGTTTGCCTTCAAACGCAAAAGAGGCAACAGCTATATAATGCTGAAACTCAACAAGAAGTTTGTAGACTAGTGCTCTAAAGGTGGACCAAAGTTGAACCAAAACTTTAAATATACAGTGGGACGGCAGCATTTTAACATTTTATTTTAGCTGTCATGTGGTTCATGTCTTGACATGTCCTCCCAAAAGTCCTTAAATGTTGTGTTGACATGTTAAATGTTTAATGTTGGACATGTTTAATGTCATTGCACTTATATTTGTAAAGATCCTCCTTTAATTAAAAATAACTGTTTTTTGATTGGATTTATGACTCCTTGTCCTTTTTTGCACTGTTTAAGAGATGGGTACTTTAACTTGTACTTAAGTAAAATCCCATCAAAGTAAAGGTAATTTTACTTGAGTACAATATTCAGTACTTTTTACACATCTGGCCAAAATATCCTGGATACGAATGCTGGCAAAGAGGCCAATCTACTGATGTGCTCTGAACACATCACTCAAACATTACGTTTCCAGCTGTAACACTGCTTGAACATCCTCGTTTTCCCTTTTCACCAGCAGAGGTCACAGTTGGGAAAGGAAACGCTAACCAGCCTCCCTCCGTCCACTGGATAACAGCCTCTATAGTGTGTGTCCGTGTGTGTGTGTGTGCGTGTGTGTCCGTGTGTGTGTGTGTGTGTGTGTGTGTGCATACATCCACCTACAGGGGAGATGACGCAGCAGTGAATCAGATCACTAGAAACCAGATCAGATTTTTATCTCCAGTGATTCTTGTTTCTTCCGTTTGTTGCAGCTAAACTGTTCCTGCAGTGAACTTGTGTGACTTCGTTTCAGCCTGTTTGAATTGTGACTGAAATGCATGAAGGGGTGAGATGGTCCTCCTTTAACACACACACACACACACACACACACACACACACACACACACACACACACACACACACACACTTGTAAACAACATGTTGTCTTTTAATAATAGGACCGAACTTCGAATCCCTGTTGGGCCTTGGCAGAGGTATGAGCTCTACTGAGGAACATTCTCGTTAATTTGTTTGTGTCATTGTGAACAGGATTACACAAAAACTACTGGATGGATTTCCACGGAATTGAATGGAAGGATAGAACTAAAACCAAGAAAGAACCCAATGAATTTTGGGGTAAATCCTGAAAATACTTGAACCGCTGTCTTTAACATTATGAGACGGGGTATTTTTCAACAATTTCACGGATTTCACTGTGAATATTCCAATAGATCCTGCTGAAAATATCAGGTCTGATATTTGTGAGTGTGCGATTTGGTGCAGCTCAATTGAATTGAAGGGGACTGCAGGGCCTGTAGTCTCAACGTCATCCTAGTTTGATCTGAAATTGAATCAGCCGGACGAACAAAACAATGCGGAAGCGTCCAAACACTCCCGATCTGGACTTTAGGCTCCCTCCATCACTGAGAGCTAATGAGATGTAAATGCAGATAAATGATCTGATGGAGTGGAGGTGTGGGAGGTGGAGAGGTTGGCTGAGGAATTAAGTTTCCTCACACAGAGGAAAGTGAGTCCATACATCATGTCGACGTGGAGGTGATGCTCAATTCAATTAAAAAGTTTGATGTTTGCAAATCATTAAAATCTAAAATAACACATCTCTCTCTCTCTCTCTCTCTCTCTCTCCCCCCCACCCCTGTGTAACAAACTCACACACCTCCTCTCTCTGTCACTCACACACGTCCTTATTAAACATCTTCTGAGAATATATCTTCCCTCATATCTCCACGGTTCTATCGTCTCCCAGAGGGAATGCACTGATGTGTAGTGCGCGTGGAGCCACCCACTGGGTGCACGGTATAATCATATCTGGAGAGAGAGAGGGGGAGAGAGAAAGAGGGAGGGAGAGAGAGAGGGAGAGAGAGGGAGAGAGGGAAGGGTAGGGAGGGAGAGAGAGGTGCAGTCGTATATGTGGAGTCCGGTCTGACTTATCCACAGTGTCCTCCACTGCTGCTGCCGGTGACGGAGTGGTTGCGCACACACACCTACACACACTCCTCTCCATCTCTGTCGCACATGCACGCACACACGCGCACGGACACACACACACCGGGAAGCCAGGATCGGGCTGATGCACTAAAGAGAGAGAGAGAGAGAGCGAGAGAGGGCGAGGGAGAGAGAGGCGACACATGTCAGACGGGATCGCGCAGGGGAATGTACCGGATTCCGCTGCACACTCGCCCGGGCTGTCCCGCTGCTGCGCTGCGTTAACGGGACGACACCGGACCGTGCCAGGGGCGACAGGGGGGCCGGACCGGGGATAGTGTGAGGGGAGGGGTGGGGGTGGGGGGGGACAGAAGGAGTCACCTGGCTGCAGATCGAGGGAGGGGAGGAAGGCAGGGAGGGGTCGTGGGGAGGTGTGTGCCCGCCTCACGGAGCTCTGTTCTCGGCTTGGCGACGCCGCTTGCGCGCAAAGGAGACTCCGCGCAAAGTTTCCTCGATGGCGCTGGTGATGGAGCCGGTGAGCAAATGGAGCACGAGCCAGGTGGTGGACTGGATGAAAGGTACACACACACACACACACACACACACACACACACACACACACACACACACACACAAACATCCCTATTGAATATAATTAATTACACTCCTGGATGCACATACACACACTGAGTGATCGTGACATTAATGAAGACAGAGGCGATGTTATGCTGCGTGGGAGCTGTGTGTGTGTGTGTGTGTGTGTGTTTGTGTGCGTGTGTGTGTGTTCATGCATCATCCAGGCACCTGATGATCACTGGTGATGATGGTGGTGATGTAATGTGAAAGTAGCTGGAGGAGAATCAGCCAAACTTCAATGCTGAGTGCAGGGGCGGCTGTAGGAACTTTAGATTCTTGGGGGGCACAGATTCAAGGGGGGGGGGGGGGGGGGGGGGTCACATTTGGCAAACAAGTAGAAAATATGGTGAAGCTCAGATTTTAAATGGAAAACTAATAGGCACATCTATGAAGTGACAGTTGCGTCGCGTAGTACGACATTTTGCCGGAGGATTAATGAAGTATTAAGGGATTTTATCGGCTGTGTATTGCAGTACCTCCAGGAACCAGCAGAGAAGGAGGCGGTAAGGCTGTTGGTGGCCACCCGACAGTATTACAACCATAGAAGAAGAAGAAGTGTTCCTGTGACATACAACTCAGATTGACACATCATTTAATAATTAGCCTCGCTTTACAAATAACTCCATACCCTCCAATCAAATCGTGTTTAAACCAACAAGTTCAATTGCCAGCCAATCAGTTGACATTGATACAGAAGGTGAGGCAGCGGGCTGACCTGGTGTGTGTTGGTGAGTTTGAGGATTTTATTTCCTGTGTACTTCTCTTTAGCATTGTATTGATAGCTAGCATCCATGCTAGCATGAAAGTCAGCTATGTTGTGTGTTCCAACCAGGAAGCTGTGATTGTTGTCGTTATGATGATCGCACTGGCACCAAGCGTTGGCTACTCCCACCTTCAAGCGTTAAATGTTATACATTAAAACTAAAGATGGAGCAAGATACTATGTGTCATGGCGTTGTTTGTGTTGTTTTGTCATTTTGCTGTAATTGGGAATGTCTTTGTAATAGTGTGTGGCATTTTGTCACTGTTGGTGTTTAATATAATTGTGTGTCTGTGTAGTCCCTCGACTTTCCAACAAGAAATGTTAACGCCGCCTGAGCATCCTCTTTAACTCAGAGCTCATCTTGTATTGTTGCCCCCCCCCCCCCCCCCCCCGTGAAGCAGCCTTTGCTTGTTTACACTGAACTAAACAGAGCTGGCATGAAGCCGCCCCCGTGTGTGATTTTACATAGCGTGCTGGAATCAGAGGCGTGACATGTAGCATTGGTGTCTGTTTGGTTTTGTGCCTACCTCAGCTGCTGGTTCAAAGCTAGAACAATGGCCCCAAAGTCTTTGTTTGAGAGATTCCCACCTTGAACAGGCCTTTTACAGCGATCCTCTCATTCTCACACCCTGGGATCAGAGGGCACCAGGGAGCTGAGCTTCTCCTCTGACTGAGAAAAGAGGCTTTGAGCATGAAACGACTGATAAACTAGGATTGAGGTAGATTTACTCATCTTTCTAGTGTTAAAGCTTCTTTTAGATTCTAAAAGATGCTCAGTCCTGTCATCTTAAGAGTGATTAATGAGTAAGGAAGAAAAATAAATCAATAAAAAACACACAAAAAGCCTAAATTAGTGTTTTAATATTGTACAAATAGTGAAAGAGCTACCCAAATGCATTATGCTGCTTGACAATGCATTTTTTATATCTTTGCTGTGGTTAATGGTTCAACGTAGACGATACGACACACCAATCAATCACATACCCCATCATAAAACATTTTCAGTTTGACTTGTTGCCAGCATAATTTTAAAGACCTGTACGTTGGCTCATCTCAGCGTCGGTATCCGCCAGGCTTCCCCCGAAGACACCTGCCAAAAGGAGACCTGTCTCGGTGAAGACCGGTCCATTTACGAGATTTATTATCGAAATGAATCTAGTTTAAATTAACAGTTAAGAGTTTTAGCCGTGCTGCCAATACTGCGAGTTCCATTAAGCAATTAATACACGTCCAATTTGGAGGAAATGGCTTTGACGTGAAGGTCATTTCAAAAGAGTCCATTCAGTTCATAAAAGCAATTAAGGCTTCTTCAGAGGCTGTAAGTCTTTCTTGTTGAAAGCAGTGGACGGTGTCATGACAATCCTAAAATCTCCTCCACGCTCCCAGCTGTTGACATTTCCTGAAGTCACCTCAGCGCCGGAAGGAACTTTATCGAGTCGGTGTCACTCGGTGCTAAAACAATATTTGTGGTCGGGTCTTTAAAGTGATCTCCCGGCCCAACGTCAGGATTCTCTCTGTCAAACCCTCATTCACCTCCAAGCGTAAAAAGCAGGTTGTAAAAAGTGAGCAGTTGTTTGGATTCACAGAAGCTCTAATAACCTCCAGTCGGTTTTTCACTGCACATATTTTGACATGTCACAGCAGGAGAAGCAAAGATGAAACCGATTTAGGATTAATTCTGTTGATTGTCTGTAAATATCTTGATATTTCATGACAGTGAAACAGCCTGTAGGTTTATACCATGACACTGGACCAATATCACCATTAAAACACATTTTACTTAACATTGTACCATGACAAAGATCTGTGCTACTTTTTGGAAACACATACTGAACAGGCCATCTTGAACTGGACGGTTGTTTTCCTTTGTTAGAGAGAACGGTTCTAATATTGATGCAGATTATTATATGTTTTGTTCGGTCGCTCTCACATCACATCTCTCTCCTCATGATGTCAGGGGCTGTAATTTATCGCCTCTCCTCATGCTCAGCTGTCAGCTTGAAATGATGGAATAACCTTGTCCCGTCTTGGCTGTTTGTCGTCTGCCGTTGGTTTCACAACGAGCTGTAGATCTTCTCTTTTATGACCAAACACCTTCCGTCTATTGGACGAACATTCGTTTTGTTATTCCTGCTGGACGCGGTTTGGACATAAGGTCAATAGGTCACGATATCCCTCCTTTTGGACCAGGAGAAGATTTTTAACTGGTTTCACAACTTCAAATTCATTTCTGACCAGTTGTTTTCGAAATAAAGGCCTTTTTCGTTAATCTGAAATGACAGCGCCCCCATCAGGCCAGTGAGTATAAGGCTGGAAACAAATCAAAAGTGTTATTTATTCATTCTTATGCAAATTTGACTTTTTGAACTTACAAGTTGGGACATAGCATCGAGATGCATCATCGCTCTATGATCCACCAAACACAACCACGTCCAAAGAAGTATGACTAACGCACCAAATATTAGGAAACATGTCACGTGTTCTCCATCATGTATGTTTCATGCGTATAAAAGCACGTCAGGGAATTTATTCTGACTCACATGCCTCAATAAAATGCAAATGTGGAAATTTACATGATGTACTTTTCTCAGATCCTCATCATCGGATGGGTTATCGCTCGATCATGTGCATATGGCATGTGTTTATAAGTGCCCCTCTGTGTGCGTGTGTGTGTGTGTGTGTGTGTGTGTATATGGTATATATGTGTATTTGTGGGTGGATGGTGAGTTGTTCGTCTCAGACCGTCTGTGCAGAACAGCTGACAGACACACACCCCCCCCCCGCTCGGAACAGAAGGCTCCACCCGGGTCCTCGGACATTTGCACACACACACACACACGCACACACGCACACACACACACACATATACACTTCCATGCAGTGTACACACACACACACACACAATACACGTGGCATGCCTTAGTGTGGTATTCGGTTAACTCTGGGTCTCTGGGGTGTGTCTGTGGCGACAGAGGTGAAACGTGATATACAGTATTCGGATACTGTGTGTGTGTTTGTGTGTGTGTGTGAGTGTGTGTGTGTGTGTGTCTACCATAACATACAGATCGCATATACTACAGACGTTTGGGGCCAAAAGGTCTGGGCATTGTCGACTTGGCGACAGTGTTGCTTTGGCACGACTGATGGGAGTGGAACACTTCAATAGTAATGTGAGATCCTACTGTACATTGGAAGGAATGGTGGGAATTCTGGTTCCCTCACGTTCGGCTCACACAAGAAGCCAGGGAACACTTTACCTAATTTCTTCTGTACGGATTTAATTGCTGGACGCGACAACAGACTCTTGAGAATGCAAAACATTTGTCAGCTTCCGACTGAAGAGCCGGGGCCCGGTGTTTGTTGGTTCATTTGTGTGCGAGGCGTGAACATGTGGTGCTTTGGGAAATTAGGTCTGAAGTGCTTCAGTCACTCGGAGGCCAAAGAGTCCGGGCGAGCCTGTGAAAGTCACGGCGGCATGAAGCGGCTCCGTCCATTTACATGCTGCCACCGGCTCAGTGATGAAGCTCTGTGATTTCAAACAGTTTCTGTTTTGTTCAATTATGTTGAACCTTGTGCTGCCAGCGCACTCAACAAGAACCAAGTGAGGAGTGTATAAAGTTGTCCTAATGGAGACAGATGTAGGAAGGTTACCTGTTGGCATTTCAGCAGGTTTGAACTTGCACCTTGCTGACAACTCTAACATTTTGTAGTGGAAGAATAATGTCATGTATCTGTGTCTTCTACATGGATCATCATCTGGCTCCCGACTTACCTGGAGACCTGGTTGCTTTGGCCTTTGGTCTTTAAAGTACATGTGCGTGGCCGTGAATTGCATATTTAAAATCCTTTGTCTGGTTTCGTTTTAAAGAAGAGTCTTTGTGCAGACTTTTCAAAGACTTTGCTCTTTTGTTTTCTAGCTTGGCTAATTACATTGGCACAAGACTGATGTGATAAGAGCAAAAAGTCATCAAATACCCAGACCATTAACGGATGAGTTTCCCCCAGTCTGTTTCCCCAGTCCGACATTGGGATTCAAACTGGCAACCTCCTTGTCACAAACTCACCTCAAATAGCTTCCGGGCTTCCGACATCGTGCAGATGCAGATCTCAGGGACACAGGGGGAGCTCGTCTAACTTTTATTGTTCCAAGCTTCAGTGTTTGGAGCAGATGACACATAACCCAACAGAGAGGGCCAGGTCTTTTATAGAACTCTCCAACATCCCAGAAGTCACCGCAAAATCAAGTTTTATTGGGTGTGTATGTGTGTGTGTGTGTGTGTGTGTGTGAGTGTGTGTGTGACAGAGAGAAAGAGGGTGTTTGTGGGAGTTTGGCTCGCCTGCTGTTGTGAAAAGTGTGCCTCTGTGGGAGTTAAATGTGTGAGTCAGCTATGAATCACACTTCTCCTGCATCAGTCAAACACACACATGAACTCTCTGACAGTCACACACATGGATGTGCACGTAAACATACTTGCACATGCGGAGATATAAGAGATTAGACGCTGAACCCCCACACAGAAAGGAACACTGCACTGGAGATTGTCAGTTTATAGGAAAACAGCATTTTTACTGCATAATGGATTTTCAGCCGGGGGCTAGTTGTCCCCCTGCCTGCATTCACTAAACGTACAACAATAAAAAAAAGTCTAATAATCAACACAATAACAGCCAAAATAATACATATTGAGTAACTAACACCTCAGCAAGTGCTGGGAATGTGTGTGTGAGATGTGAAAAAAGAAAAAGGGGTGGCGGCCTCCTCCGTAGAGAGGACCCACTTCTGATGTTAATATAAAGTATTAAAATCTAAAAAGGCTCATTCTAGGGTAAAACAACAATTTATACAATTTATATGAAACACACTAGTAAAAACATTGCTAGGAGTATTAGCAATAGATCCCTTTCACCTAAATCTTACACACTGGAGCTTTAAAACTAATGAATAAATGGTTTGAATTGATATTTAAATCTAATTAAATGGGGATCTTAAAGTCACTGAGGGATAAGTGAACCCAGAAGTCATCAACAAACAAATGAAACTTCAAGCTAAAGTAGTCAGATAGCTGAAAGTTTTAGTAAAAATGGATGAAAATGCACAAATGCATCTTTAAACATCAGAAACTTTTAGGTAAAACTAATCTGTAAAAGGTTGAAACTTCGAGCTGAAAGTAAAAGATGTATTACTCCAAAGAAACAGTTGAAATTGATAAAAGTAATGGCAATTTTCAAATGAGCTAATTTAGCTAATCAGACCTGGCTAATGGAGAAGTGGATGATAAATGGCGTTGTCAGGACTGTGAGGGAGAATTTAACAAATAATTAAAACGAGAGCACTGCAGTAGAAGAACGCTTCCTCTACCACAGCAGCAGCCAACCACTGTGTGAATAAACTCCACGGCACCATTTCAGTGTCTGTCTCCGTCTGCGTGGGTGTGTGTGCACGTCGCTTACAATCGGACTCCTCAGTATTCAGGGCGTTCACGCTCCCCCCCCCCCCCCCCCCCCCCCCCCCCCCCCTCCCCGCCAGCGATAAGCGACGCAGATAATCAGTGAACTTTTGCCACGATGTGCATCCTCCCCTCTCCTCTGCCTCGGTCTGTCTCTCTCAGCGGTGATGACACTTTGACTGTGAGAGCCGACATTGTTTTAATCAGCTTCGCGTCTATTTGCCTTTAACCCCCATTAAAGCACAAGTGTGGCTGTTGGAGGAAAAAACAAATTTAAAAAATCCAATAGAGTCAAACATGAACACTACACAGATATTCTAAACATTAATCTGCTGGATTCTGGGAACAAGGGAAAACGTCTTTTGCAGTTTACTCGTTCAGTATTGGCTGTCGTAGACGTGTCCCTTGACTTTGGACACAGCTCCGATCTGTCTTGTATTCGTTGTTTCACTTGATCCCAAAAGCTGTTGGGTAGTTCTTTGCCCATGGGCACTGCAGTACAGGCCCATTCATTTCCCCTGAAAGTTAGAGACCTAGGCTCAACTGCATGTCCACATCATTTCATCCACACAATTACAAGCACAAGTTCTGCTTTCATAATCTGAATTTTGTATATATGAGGCAAATTATACATTATGCAGAATATCCTCCTTTTAGAGAGATATGTTTTTGCACTCTTCATAAATATTCATGAACATTTAAGCAACATTTTTAAACATATTGGCTGCTTTGATTCTGTCGGGTTGTTTAAAAGCCTAATTTGACTTTTGGGGGAATATGCTTATTTGCTTCCTTGATAAGTGTTGGATGAGAGGATTAAAGATTGTGCATCGGAGGAAAAGGAAAAAGCCGAGCAACACCTCAAAGGCTCACTGATTAATATTTTACATTTCTCAACACATAACAAGGTTCACATGATACGACTGGAAAAAGCCACAAATAGTTGTTTTCTTCTGCATATATTAATAAGGCAGCTTTAAGCCTTTAAGATGGCTGCACTCACTCCTGCCTCAGCTTGTTATTAACAATAAGAAACACACAGCATTTGGAAATTTATGATTTAATCAGCACAGTTTTTCTGGAGGTTATTGCCACATGGATATTGTGCACATTTCTCACCCAAATCAGATTTTAGACGAAGAGCATCCATCAACTTTTACAGGTCCCGCTCTGGGTCCCTCTTCCCTGGCAGCCCTTCTCCAAACCTTGACTGAACCTGAGATGACCTTTAACATAAAGGCAAAGACACAAATCACCATTGAGAGGCTGATTTATTTATTTTATTCTCATCAAGTCTTATCGTTATGCAAGACACGAAGCTGCGATTGGAGATTTCACATCAACTTGAAGAGTTTCGATAATGGAATCAATTTGTCGCGTCTCCTCGCAGAGTCAGATAATGTCGAACAGACGTTTCCTAATCTTGAAAACTGATTGCCGTGTTATTCATTCTAAGATCATGAAAAGCTTTGTTGATTTTATCTTTTAAAAGCTCAAATAAAGTGAAGGGATTTCAGGGATTTAAATGTTTCTTTTACAAACTCCTCTGCTTCAGATTGGGGGAGGAAGAATTTAGAGGGTGCATGAAGCTGACAAATGTTGTTTGCTTGTCGCCGATGAGAGATGCTGTGTGTGCTTGTGTCTGTGTGTGTCTGTGTGCGTTTGCGTGTGCATGAAATCGTTTGCATGCAATTTAGCAGCTGGCTTATGAGTTTTTTTCTTTTTCCCCATTTGGCTTTTTAGTTTTTTTTTTACCTCGTTTGCTTCCTCCAGTCGCTTCCCATCCTGCTTCTTTCCCCATCTTTGATAGTGTGGTTATGATAGATGAGTGTATTATAAAGCAGGGACTTGGAGCAGGGGAAATCAATGCTCCTTCCTCAGAGGTGTGTGTGTGTGTGTGTGTGTTTGAAGTGTGTGTTTGTCAGTTGTGCTGTTTGTTAAGAGGTTAGAAGCTGGATACATTCATTGTTTTGGGAGCCAGGGGCTGCAGCTGAGCCGCTCTGTCTTGATCTGCTTTCCTTTGACTCAGCAAACCCTGCTCCAGCCAGACGAACACAAACACACACACACACGCACACAAACACCGACGATGCACCCACACACTCGCAATTGTAGAGAGATTGTCCCACACACACTCACAACCCAATCAGAGACGTCCATTACCCCTTTTGCTCCTGTCTCCTGACTCCTGGTTCAGGAACAACTCTTTGTTTTGGTCCTTTGGCTCCAGCGGCAGTAAATACTGCTGATCTGAGGCCACTTTGTTTATAGAACTAAAGTAAAATGTCGTATATTTTCTTGTTTGCTGGCGTTTTGGTCACAGGTGGACAGCAGCCGTCACGGGTCAGCGTGCACAAGTGTTTCTCTTCCAGGATAAATTGCTGCCACTGTAGAAGTTCAATGCTGTAAAAATGAATTAAGTGCAAAGGATTCATTAAAGTGGTTCTGCACCAAGAACCACACATAGCTAACAACAGCATGAACTCTGAAACTGGTGTTTAAAAGTTTGGCAAAAGCCGTAAACTGGACAGAGTCTATGCAACGCTGACTGAGGCCACTTGGTACTGACAGAACACTGCCCCCCCACACATCATAGTTCATTTGAGCCAAACCAAAGCCTTATTACTTTAAGTAGAAAACAGACTTTTAAAATGAATCTGCCTCACAACTCTGACAATCACCTTTATACTCTTAATTTTGAATAAGTGAACCATATCTTTGTTGTGCAATAGTAGTAGTAGATTTGACGTTGGCTAATTATTAATAATCATGAGAAATGATTATTAAAGTAGAAATTATTTGTTAAAAATAATTAAAAATTATAAAGCTAGTAATTAAGAATAGTAAAATAATCAATTAGAAATGATACGGTTATCAATTAATAATGGTTAAATAATTAATGAAAACAATAAAATTATCAATTAAGAATAATACAAATCTGTAATTAATGCTTATCGTAGCGGGGCACCACCCTGGTTACAGGGACCAACGAGTCAAACAATAGTTATCAGTCTCAAGTGATAAAAGTTAAATTAATAATCTCAATAGTTAATATTAATGATTATATAATAAACAATGAAGGGTTTTAAGTTCGAGCACAGGCTATAGTAATCCAGCTGTATTCACATACACATGTACAAATAATCACAGAAATACAAATACTTTAATTACAAAAGTATTTATTAAAAAGGGGAAATAAAGTTAATGTTATTTCAATGATTCTTCATTTAACAAAACCAATATTTCAACGATGGCAACAGCAGCAGCAGCACTTATCACAATGGTCACACAGGTAATACTGGGTATCTACTGGTGTGTGTGTGCGTGGTCATGTGTGTCTGCCTGTCTGTGTCTCTATGTGTGTGTGTGGGTGTGTGTGTCTAAAGAGAAAGGGGAGTGGCTATGGCGTAATGACGAGATCACGTGGTGACGAAGTCTGGCCAGGATCAGGATGTTACGTTCACGTACTTTCAAGATGGAGGTTTATGAATGAAGCCACGTTGCGAAAAGCAAAATGGCTGCCGGTCACTGAACTTAACAAAGGGGATCTTTAGACAAAGGGATTTCTTATCTCCTGGTTCTGGCGCCGAATGGCGTCGAGATGTATCAAGGCTCCTTAAATCTAGAATTTTCTATGCCACATGAAATATGTAAGTGTAGGTCGGGACGTGTGTAAAAACAGGTTTAGGAGAAAAGAGAGAGAGAGAGAGAGATCAGGAAAGCTCTCAAAACATCGTCAGAGACAAACTTCCGGCGAAGCGGGCAGTCCAGTTACGTGAGATGTATCTTTTAACAGATGTAAATCTCCGCACAATATCTCTGACGGTAACACTTTAAAAAGGGAAGTGCCGGCTTGTTACGCGCGCTTCTCAGAACATAGTAAACAAAGGAACCGGATGTGACGTCTCCAGTTCGCAACGCGTTACACGGCTAAAAACAGATCAGCGATCTACAAACAAACACTCAAATAAACATGACACGCTAAGTATTTAAACTAGTCTCTGCCCAGACAATAAAGCCTCTTACTGTGACCTTCGCGGTGTTGCTTGCGCGTGTCGCGCGGATTTTCGGGAAGTCCAGTGAATCTCGTGTTGTGTTCCTCGGGGTACATGCGGTCAGCGAATCCTCGGAATTCGGTGAGTGAAGTCCTGGCCTCTTAAGCGGGGCTCGCTGGGTCTCGTGGTTGCAACGGAGGTCAGCGCTGGGCCGAATAGAGCGAACTTCTCTTGCTCTTGGAACGGAATTCGGCCTCGTCTCTTCTGCAGGGATGATCAGCTGTGGCGCAGTTGTGGGGATCGGGAAAAAGAAAGTCTGTGATCTCGGCCTGCGAGTGGACTTCCTGTGGCGATCTCTTTCAAGTTAAAATAACAAAAAGTCCTATCAAAATAAAACGTCGACTGAATTAAAGAAATAAAAGAAAATGGAATTAAAACAAACGTCTGTAGTTGCTCCCTAAAATTACCTCTGGATCAACTAACTGGAAAGGTCAGCTCTATCTTCAGGGAATCGGGAATGGGCAGCGATTATTGATGAGTAGCCCCTCTTATTAACCTGTGGAGGCCCAGCCTCCTTGAGGTGTGGTCATGGGATGATGCTGGCTTTAAGCCAATTGAGTGTCAGAGGTCAGATCAGAGTGGGAACGGCCAGGAGCAGAGCAGGGGTTTCTGGGAAAACCCCAGGGAGGAAGTTACCCCCCAGAGGAGATGCTATCTCCATGCTTGATCTTAGCTGGAAACTTTAGAGTTGGTTTCATCTTTGCTCACAGGCCTTACTTTTACGACTCATTGTGTGGATCCCACCACATGGCCAGTTCAGCAGGGACTCTTGCCCAACATCTTCATCAGTCCTTTTGGGTCATAAAGTCACACATTTGCTCCTAAGAGGACAGTGACTGAGGAAGAAGTAAACAAATACCTTAAAATACCCATCGGTGTCTCTTAAAGCAAACTGGATATCGTAATTCTGCCTTATTCGCCTCTGGTTTTGCAGCCATGTTGAGTTGAAATCTGCAAATGGCTCATAAAAGGTGACACGGCAGCTGTTGTATTATCTGAGAAGCGGTGGAACACGCAGCAGAAAGATGTCGTACATTCTCTCGTGCAGTCTAAAAGGAATCTGCCGTCCCCTCACAGACAGACTGAGGAAGAGGATAACTGCTGGTGCCGAGTATTGAAGAGGAAGCTGATTAGCGCCTGTGGAGTGAAGCCGGAAACCTATAATTTCAAGAGGGGATCCGTCTGATTATCGATCGGGGGAACGACACAGTTGAAGAGTGTCTGAAATGTGGACGGGTCACAAAGAGTGATGGGGGTTTGTGGGGATGAGTGTCACTTCCAGTCCTGGGTGCCAATCATTTCCTGCTTCCTTGTGTGTTCTCTCATAATTGCCATAAAAATAGATTTGATTATAGGTGATTTAAAAGCACCTTCAACCCTCAGTGTGATGGCACTATAACAGGCTTTCAGAAGAAGTGTGATTTGAAATGTAGTAGATAATAAACGGGTGGATGAAATAATATGAAGCTCGACTAACACTCTTTTCAACTCTTTATTTTTTATTTTTTATCGTTTTAAATCTGTCTTTATGTCTCCCACGTTTTTGAAAACGGTCAGGTGTTGAGGATCCTCTAGTGTGCAGCAGCCCTAACTTGGACAATGTGTGTGTTTGCTCCAGGTCTGGACGACTGCCTGCAGCAGTACGTGTGTGTGTTTGAGCGCGGAGGGGTGTGTGGGGAGCGGCTGCTGAGGATCAGCCACGCCGAGCTGGAGGAACTGGGAGTTTCTCGGATCGGACACCAGGAGCTCATCCTGGAGGCCGTGGACCTGCTCTGCGCTCTGGTGAGTTTGCCTGTTGTGTAGTTTGGCTGCAGAGCGGCACAGGAACCTTATTGTGTGACGTTCTGCTCGATGCTGCAGGAAGTAAATCTGCAGCATCCTGCGTTTTATCTGTTAATCTCACAATTGTCACTTCCACAAAGAGTTACAGTGCAACAGAGAAGCTTCTTCTAACTTAATGAGTCAAAATACCACAATCCTAAATGAAAGGGAAGACCTGGATCTGTGGAAGAGACGAATATCATGTCTTATTCAAAGGTTTCCTCAAGCACTTCCCAATACTTTAAATAAAATAAAAATGGTTAAACAAGTACACAAGTCAATTTTTATTAAATCCAGAAAGTGACAAGTTAATCACGATGACTCCTTGAAGGGTTCATCTTTAATTGCATTGTGTACATACTGTGTGATATTCAATGCTGTGTTTTGTTGAGTCAATAACAATGACTATAAAAACTGAAGTTATTATAGCAGAGTACCAATTTCAATTGTATGTATTATAAAAAAATGTACTGAAAACAATATGAGGACCATTTTCATGCTGTGGCTGTTGGTTTCTAGACACCAGATCTATAACAATGCATCATATTTATAAAAGTTAACTGTCGCTTTTAGGTGAAAATACAAATAATAAAATTTAATGAATAATATAAAATACTAAGCTGCATAGAGTCTAATAAATGTGGGAAGGTAAAAAATACATTTCCCCTCTGAAATTGAAAGTAACACTCCTCCTCTGCCACTGCCTCGTTGCAGTCAGCATGATGACTCTCTCTCTCTCTTCTAAATATAAAATATCAAGTTCTAATATGCAGCCGACTTCTTAAGAAAACTGGTAAACATGTTGACAAATAAGAATCTACATTTTTATTCCTGGTGGTTCCCTGTCTGGGGTTCTAGTTCATCTGTTTCTATCTGTGTCTGTGCTGGTTCAGAACTCAGGTCTGGAGACGGAGAGCGTCAGGACTCTGGCTCACAAGCTCGGCGCCTCGGCCAAGAACCTGCAGAACTTCATCTCCGGTCGCCGCAGAAGCAGCCAATCAGAGAGCAGGTCCTCGCGGCGGCTGCCCAACGATCTGCTGACCTCTGTGGTCGACCTCATCACCGCCGCCAAGAGCCTGCTCGCCTGGCTGGACAGGTAAAAAACAAAACTCTGCTGCTCTGTGGTTTCATTGCACATGCGTTGTTATGATGTGTTGAGTTCTAATGCAGACTGGATTTTAAACATGAGCAATCAACCAGTCCAACAGCCAACCAGTCAACCAACCAGTCAATCAATCAACCAGTCAAACAACCAGTCAATCAATCAACCAGTCAAACAACCAGTCAATCAATCAACCAGTCAAACAACCAGTCAATCAATCAACCAGTCAAACAACCTGCCAATCAACCAACCAGTCAATCGACCAGTCAACCAACCAGCCAGTCAAACAACCTGCCAATCAACCAACCAGTCAATCGACTAGTCAACCAACCAGCCAGTCAAACAACCAGCCAACCAGTCAACCAACCAGTCAATCTACCAGTCAAACAACCAGTCAAACAACCAACAGTCAAACAACCTGCCAATCAACCAACCAGTCAATCAATCAACAGTCAAACTACCTGCCAATCAACCAACCAGTCAATTGACTAGTCAACCAACCAACCAGTCAACCAACCAGTCAATCAACCAGTCAAACAACCAGTCAAACAACCAACCAGTCAATCAATCAGTCAATCACCCAACCAGTCAACCAACCAGTCAATCAACCAGCCAATCAACCAACTAGTCAAACAACCAACCAGTCAACCAACCAGTCAAACAACCAGTCAATCAACCAACCGGTCAACAAACCAGTCAACCAACCAGTCAATCCACCAACCAGTCAATCAATCAGTCAGTCAATCAAACAGTTAATCAACCAACCAGTCAACCAATCAGCCAATCAACCAACCAGTCAATCAATTAATCAACCAGTCAGGTATTTGTTGTTTAGTTGCTTTGTCACTGAGGGACATCAGATGATTGTTTATCAGTTGAATAAAGAACAACAGACCTTCAGACAGTGAGTGAAGCTCCATGAATACAAATCAGCAAAGTGTTGTTTGTCCACGAACACAAACTTTTCCTTAAGCAAACAAACAAGAAGAAAGAAAACTCCTTCAGGAAAACATGATCCACCCACAGCCTGCAACGTCCAGAGAGAAATACATCTGAATCCAAAGAGTCCAGAGAAGTGACTCTGTTCAAAACTTTTTTATAAATAAACATAAACATTTTAAACTAACCTTATACTGTAGATACAACCATGTTTGATGGATGGATTGATAGATAAGTAAACTACAATCTGAGATACACTATACAAGGATGTAAATGGACTGTTATACACAGTTAGTATGTTAGTATTTTCAGTTTTTTTTCATTTCTCTACATTTTACAGTTTAAATGAGTTAATTAACTACAATTTTTTTGATATAAATATTGTTCTCATCTCTGTCTTTGATCTGTCTTTGATCCAGCACTGGTGAATGTATGTTTTTTCTACCATATGCTTCTGTGTACACCGACTCTCCTGCAGCTGCTGCTTGTTGACATCTTTTAAGAAATATGTTATCTTTTTCAAAGGGATCATGTCCGACCCTTTTCTCACCATGTTTTTCCGTCTCTCCTCCTTCACTCTCGTCTTCTCTGTCACTTCATTTATTCATGACACGGTGAGATCTCCTGCACACGACACACAGCAGATACTGAACCAAAGGTCTTTGACATCAGTTCTTGAAATGCCAGGCACCCACATCTGTCCTCAGGCCATTTACACACACACACACACACACACACACACGTGAAAAAAGATGCAGTCATGTCCACAATCCCACCCACGCACACTCGCACAAACACGCCCTCACGCTTCCACACGCACCGACACACACTTAATGCAAGTGCACACGGGGTCGCCCACGCAAGAGCGATGCCACTGTGAATGGCCAAGCGACATAGAGCGAGTGATGGACTCAACAGATCTGCAGCTCTGTGGAGAGGTCTCACGAGCAGATCTAACAAGCGTACGATGGTAGAGCAGCTTTCATTCCAGAGGTTCATCATCTCCTAGAATCGATTTCCACTGCTGAAGAATAGCAAAGGAGCGAAGGGGAAACAAGTGGTGGGCGATGTGCTGAATTCATTAGTTGACACTAACGACGTGGAAAAGGTTATGATTTCCATGCATGTTAGGCCCCCCCCCCCCCCCCCCCCCAATGGGTTTACAACTCAGGCAAATTAGCACAGACCGAGCTACAAATGAACTTTTATCTCCCTCGGATACTTCGCAGATTTTATCTCTTTTCACCCGCTCCCCCCCGACACCCCGATGTCTCTTTAAATGTACATTATGTACTTTCCTCTTCCTTTGTGGTGACGAACACAATTTTCGTCTCCGTGCAGGCATCAGACCGCCGAGCAGGGCTGGAGGAGAACCCGTCCGCTCTGTAGCTGTCAGGGAGGAAAGTGGGTTCATCTCTGTAACGACGACTGAAATTGGAAGTCGTGTTTCTGCGTCTTTGAACTCCTCATTTTCTTCTTTATGGGCACATTTGAAAGCGTCTGCCTATGAATTAATAACAGGACCGGGCAGACTGGAGTTTTACGTGTGGTGTGTTCTGCTGATTGCCTCAAAATGCAGTTGTAGTTCTATATTTAACCAGTAGAGTAGATGAGGAGACTATCAATTTCCATCCAATGTGGAGGACAGGGCTGAGTGGTATTGACTCAATCGATAATACCCACTGACGAGTAACTCAGAATTAACGTGTTGATATTCTGGGACGCACACACGCAAGTGTCAAGTGTGTGAGTCACCGATTGTCGGGCCCTGCCAAGCTTTTGTCTTGTGTAAGTCATGAACTCACTTTGTTAGAATTTCAAGTATCAGATGATGTGGAGGAGGAGGAGAGCAGTGACTCATTTTCTATTTTGGGGAATCTTCAGGTGTATTATGGCTTTTATATGCACTTGATATTCACCACTGGAAAAATGGAAAGATGTGTTCAGATCTGTATCGAGCAGAATTCTTTATTATGTCCTTGTTTACTCCTCAAAGGGACGAGAGGAACTTCTTGTTTGACCTTTTAGTTTTAGGTTTTTTCCTTTTAATTGGATTTTTTTTCCGGTAGGTGTCATGTGACCCCAGACTCCAAAAAGATGCTCAATTGTATTATTACCACCAAAGGATACGTTTTTAAATAAGCTGTTCCTATTCACGTCAAGTTATATAGAGTTAAACATATCTATACTATACTAATAATCATGATAAAATATCAAATCTAAAATACAAACTACTATTAATATTCCTTTTCTATAAACGCTTTGGAGCAACAGTTCCAATGATACTATGAGATATGTAATGCTGCCGTGTTGCCAGATGATTGGACGTGAGAAGTGTCGTCTCTCTGAGATCTGCTGTACTGAGGATTTATGGACGTCTGCTCACATTAGTCCCACCGAATAAAAACAAATCTTAAATCATGTCCGAGTTTTCAGATCTGACCTAATTGTTGCTCTAAATTTGACAGAAGTGGCGTCAAACGGGTGCAAAAGGTTTTTTCGTGACCTTAATGACCTTAGGTGCGTTTTGCCTGACGTGTCAGACGCAGGTATTTCTCTCGCTGTATCGGCGGAGTTGTGTTTTCCGAGTGTTGTCTCGGGGTTGGAGGCTGATCGTGAGCAAACAGTCTGTGTAGCCTTAGGTCCTGAGTATATATAGCACTCAGCCTCGATGCCGATGACCCAAATCACACACACACACATCACAGATAAATCATACACGAGAGGCTGTGGCCGAATTTGTATCTGGGTCTTTAGAACAATGACAAGTGGAAAGTAATGGTGCGTGTGTCTGTGTGTCATTTTACCACCATATTAGTTTTGTAGCCTGAATATGAGTTGTGTTATCGTAATGACTTTGTGTATCAGAAACCTTTTACATGCATTGGTCCCTTTGTGGGTGCATGAAATCATTAGCAGCACATTTCCTTATCGCTCGCACCCGGTTCACACCTGAATAGTCTATTATGTTACAATACACCAGGGGCCCCATTAGGAAACCTTGTGATTGCACAGAGACCCTCATATCAAAACCTTCTTCTCTCAGGAAAATGTGATTTTATAAAAATAAAACTTGACAGCAGAATGTGCTCTCTACATCGAAAACACGATAAACACGGATGAGGCCAGTGGCAAAGCACTGTTAAGCATAATAAATCCAAAGTGGCCACATAACGTTCCACCCTTCAGTTCGTTTTAGTCAAAACAACATCCAGGTCTAAACTGTGCGGCTCTCTGTTTGTTTGTTTCCAAGCCCTGGGTTGAGATAATAAGTAGTCAGTGGGAGCTGTGTAAATTGGAGCGCTGGGAACAGGGTGGCCCATTTACCTGGTTCTCTAATGCTGCTTCATTCATCCACCGGAGCTGTGTCCTCTTCTCTGCTGTGAGTTTCAAGAGGCACGACGTGGAGAGGGTGTTTTCTCCAGTGTTCCCCCGAGTCTGCCTGCAGTGCTCAAACTGATATCACTTTACATTTCTTCTTTTGTGAGAATTAATGTTCATTCTGGACATTTAGAGCCTTTGTCAACAGACCAGGGACCAGCAGAGACTGAGGCAGCTGTATTTGACATCTTTCTGACCTTGTAAACATGGAGCATATTCACATTGGACAGAACATTAATCATTTTAATTAACTGTAGTGGTTAATTAGGTGGAATGCCATCTGAGGCTGGTGCACACGTGCAGCTCTTCCAGGTTTAGGGATGTTTATTGTGAAGACACGCTTTTTATTGTAGGGTGAAAGTTGTGTTTACAACTAGTGATTATTTTCATTATTGATTAATCTGCAGATTAGTTTCTTAACAGTATAATAAAATGGAGGAAAATCCGGAGGAGCATCAATTTCTCCTGTTTCTCAAAATCAAAGGATTCAAACTTCTTATTATATCTGACAAACTGTCAAATACCAAATATTACGTTTATAAAGATTTAAAACAGAAAAGCAGAGAATATACATTTTTTACTTCAGGTCTAAAACGCAATGCGGAAGTTACCTTAAAAAGTTATACCTAAATCTGCTCCTTCTAATCAGTGTTCTGGTCCTTCTGAAAATAATTTCATAATTAATTAGAAATCAGCGGCAGGTCTTGGGGGCCGTGTCTAGTTTGATTGACATCTCAGGGTGATTGGCAGCCAGCTGATTGGACGAGGCAACCTCTCAATGCTGGTTCCTGATTTCACAAAGAAAAAACTAAGCAGCAAAACGTTAGATTGAAGAAACTGAGTCGTACACAACTTCCATGAAATCCACCACTGACTTCCACTTCTTGTGTTTGTGTGAATAGACACTGTTGTCATGTGTTTGTGTGTCTGCCCCCCCCTCCTTCCCCCCTCTCTCTAACAATGCTGCTGTCCATCTCTCGCTGTGCATTATCTAATGCAGCAGAATCATCATGAGACACACCGGTGTGTTATCTCTTCCTCCCAGGTCTCCGTTTGCTGCAGTGGCAGACTACTCAGTAACCCGAAATAATGTCATTCAGCTCTGCCTGGAGCTCACCACCATTGTACAGCAGGTGTGTGCAATTGTTTGTGTGTCTGTGCGTAGTGTGTGTGTGTGTGTGTGTGTGTGTGTGTGTGTGTGTGTGTGTGTTTTGAAGACTGATAGCTCTTATTCTCCTCTACTTCAAGTCTGAGGCAGAGGGTTGTCATATCCCCCAAAGAACAGTGTGTGTGTGTGTGTGTGTGTGTGTGTGTGTGTGTGTGTGTCTGTCTGTGTGTGATGCAGCAACCTCAGACTCTATTGCTGCTTGAATGAGCCTTTGCTATTTACGTCTTTACCTTCTCTCTTTTGCATGGCTGTTGTGTTGTGTGTGTATGTGTGTTTGTGTATGTGTGTGTTTGTGTGTGAGAGAGAATAAAAAGATAAATCTGTTTGTTTGTGTGTGGGTGTGTTTTTATCTGCGAGGGTACAGACCAGAGTGTGTGCAGGTGTGCGGTTCAGCAGTGTGCGGCCCAGACAGTGCACAGAAGTGGCAGCAGGATGGGGTGGTGTGTGTTTTTGTGTTTGTGTGTCAGTGTGTGCGTGTGCAAGACAGGATGTTCTGCTCGCGCTACATTAAATTCTGCTTGTCCCTCAGGACTGTACCGTGTTTGAGACGGAGAACAAAATCCTTCATGTGGTGAGTCCTGCGTCCTCGGCCAGATGTCGCTTATCTGCTCTGTTGATGGGAATCATCCAGTTTAAAATTTAAAATGTTTAATACAATTTCATTCTTATGTCGACAAACAGAAGCTAAAGCTCTAGTTCTTGTCTTTCAATGAATATGATCGGTGATTGCAGTAGCATTAAAATAATTATTTCAACTTTTCTACTGCCGGGAGGTGATTAGCGTAGCTTAGCATAGAGACTGTAAGTAGAGGGAAACAGCTAGCCTGGTCATGATGGAACAAACAGTGGTTTACTTCAGAACCGTTTTGAGGTTCTCACACTTTGCTTCAAATGTTGGAAACTCTCTTGCACTGACATCTTTAAAATTAGCCTGTTAAAATTAGTGCTGCTATCGGCTTTTATTTACACGTTATTACAAAACCAGTGATCTTATAAGTGACATGTTCTCACACATAAAACAAGGAGACATGAATTTGAACTGGAATTACTCCTGATTGTGCAGAAACCTTTAGTTTTCTTTGTGCAGGATTTGAATTATTTTGTATTATTCGTTTCAATCCCAATACAATAAAATGTCTCTTAAACTTAAATCCCATTTAAAGACTCCCCAGCGCCTCCTCCTCCCAGAGGAGAACCAGGTCCCGTCCTCTCTGGGTCGGCGCTTCCTGAAGAGACGCGTTCCTTTAATTGACCTTCCCGCAGCAGACACAGGTGTCTCTAATAACATCACTAATTGCTGCGGTGCGGCGCAGTAATGGCTGAACCGGCGCCGTCGCCTCTGAGGTGAGTTTCACCTGAGCCTCATTACCACGAGTCGACGTGCCTGCGGTGAAACAGACGAGGAATCCGACTCAAGAAAAAACAACAAGATGGAGATTATGTTTATATAATGAGGAGAAAAACTAAATCGGTTCTGCACCTGCTGCAAAAATCCAAAACATGATGAGTATCACACATGAGTGTGAGAATAAACTCACACCTTCTGTGTGTCACTCCAAAATAAAAAAAAATGAACAAGACATCATTATGTCTCATTCTGACAACTTTCTAATATCAACAGACTGAGGTGTATTTTGTCTGTAAAAATATTGCACTTTATTATATACTTCAAATATTCACCTTCATTAAGTTAGTGTGGAGGCAGAAATACTGAAAGCAATGGGCAGGAAAGAACTAAGGTTACTTTAACTTACTATTACTTAGTCTTTATGTTATTTGAACTAACCCTTTAAATAATGCTACGACAATCATCAGTAGTCAACCAGAGCTGTTGCAGCTGTTGTATCGACATATGGAGGAAATCAAAATATATAAAACATTCAAATATTAAAGAGAGAAGACCAGTGAATATTTAAAAAAGTCATATTTTGAGTTACAAGTTTTTCATATCGTGTTTTCTTAATAAAGCAGCATCAGTGAACCTGTTTTTATCTTCTTCTTCTTCTTCTTCTTCTTCTTCTTCTTCTTCTTCTTCTTCTTCTTTTTCTCCTCCTCCTCCTCTGCAGTGTAAGACCCTGTCCGAGGTGTGTGAGCACATCGTGTGTGTGTCTTCTGACCCTCTGGTTTCCCAGTCGGCTCATCTGGAGCTGGTTCACCTCACCAACATCAAATCCTCTGATGGCCTGGTAATGACCCTGTTTGACTCTGAACTGGTTTGTTCTGAACGTGGAAACTGTAGAGGAGCTTGAATCTGAACCTCTTCTTATGGTCGTCAACTTTGCAATTATTTAACTTGAAAGACTCCCAGTATAAAGATCATGTCTTGCTTCTTCTTCAATGGTTAAATCGCAACCAACTGGTTAACTCCTGCTTACCGAATTTCTCAAAATGAAGTTAAACTTTGTGGACTTGTTCCTTGTTGACCTGAATTTAACGAAACCTTCTTCTTCTCTGTTCTTCTGTCCATCAGGGAATGTACATCAAGTCGACCTACGACGGCCTGCACGTGATCACAGGAACCACTGAAGGGGTGAGGGGATCAAAACCCTTCACATCATAAATTACAGACAAACGCTGAATCTGTGACATAAATAAATACCCAGTGAAGTAGATTCACCTCCAGACGGAGATCGTACGATACACAAAACAGAGTCTCCTCTGTTGTGTTACTACCTATCTAAGTGCGATCTGTTGTGAAACTTGCCCTCTATTGTGTTCATAGATCAATACGTTTAGATCATTTCATGGTTTTCTGTTCTCTCTCTCTCTCTCTCTCTCTCTCTCTCTCTCTCTCTCTCTCTCTCTCTCTCTGGTTCTGTAGTCTCCAGCCGACCGCTGTAAGAAGATCCATGCAGGAGATGAAGTCATTCAAGTCAATCACCAGACTGTGGTGGGTTTCTTACAGTGTGTGTGTGTGTTTAAATATGTATTTTCATATTAATTAAGTTTTAGCTGCTGATTAAGTAGTATTGACTCTTTTGCTGCTGTTGGAGATTTTAAGCATCGACATCACAGCAGGAGAAACAAACCAACGTATCTTTTCTGTTGAGAGAGTTAACATCGTCAGAAAAGATAAATCCCTGCTGATGCATCTCCATTGAAATTCGGCGTGTTGACGTTTATTGGTTGAGCCACGGCTCTGTTCTCATCTGTGTTGCAGATTGTGCCCTTAGTTCACAAGGTGAAGACGCATCGTGCATTTCTGTTAACGTAATCAGATCCTCTGACCCTTCCTGCAGCTCCGGCTGCATCACGATCACATCTCAGATCAGTAGAGCAAATGCAATTTAAAGAGCTGCTCCTTGGTTTTAATGAGAACGTTATTGCCTCCAACAACAAACAACCTGTTCCTGTTCTCGTCTGCAGGATGTTTTTGGTCACAAATCTCCCACAAACAGAATTGTGGTACAGTTCTGTTGAAATGAGGAGGAATAAATGATAAGAAGCGATTGTTTTTGAATTGAGGGCAGGTTACATCACATGAAAGCTCTATAGATAGAATCTCCACCTCCACACCCATTTGCCTGGCACAGAAGGCTCAACAAGCCCGATCTGATCACGACGTGGACAGAACTCAAGAACACAAACACTGTGTATAACTCGGGGTTGTGATTTTTTTATTCTTCATTATCCAGATCAAGATATTTCCCACTGTCCCCTCCCATCCACAGGTGGGCTGGCAGCTGCGTAACCTGGTCGGCTCGCTGAGGTCCGATAAGGGCGTCGTGTCCCTGACCCTGAAGAAGCGTCCGCAGAGCACGCTCAGCTCCGCCCCCGCGCTGCTGAAGAACATGCGCTGGAAACCCCTGGCTCTTCAGGTGGGGCCAGCTCTACCTTTTATAGACTTTATTAAAGCGCCACGCCGGCCCACATGAGTCCCGGCGGTGCTCGGGCTCCCCGCACGGCGGCAGCCAAAGTGTGTAATTGGGTCAGGGTTCTGTGGCTCAGCGTGGTTTTTCGGTTTGCCAGCTGAAACGCACCGGGCTGAATGGGAAGGGAGCGGCGATGACAAGCCTCCACCCACATTCCCCCATGCTCCCGTGAATTATGAGTCATATCATCATTAACTCAGATTATCTGCACAATCACAAACTCGAGGGAAAACCTCTGATGCCACATCCACCTCCACCATCGATGTTATATCTTTGTTTGTGAGCTGGATTATGCAAAACCTACTCTACACATTTTCACAAAACTTAGAGGAAGGATGGGACATGGAATGAGAAAGAGCCCAGTAAAGTTCACTCTCTTTTACTTTGTTAAAAAATACGTGTTTTTGACATTTTCACCAATGTCCCAGGGAGTGATTCATGTGTTATGATGAATAAATCAGGCATATTTAGGGCATTGATATCTATGAATATGTGCAATCTGGTGGAGCTTGGTTGAATTGTAAAGGACTGTTGGGCCTTTGTGGAACTGAAATATTCTACAGAGTGCCATTTGTAATTTGGGACATTATTTAAATTGAAAGAAGCTCATTTTAAATTTCAGTTTGCTTCAGGAGTTTTGTTTACATCTTCACTTAAATGTGTCTTTTGTCTAAACTTGAATCTGCTTCTTCTGACAACACAACATCACTAGTTGTGTTGTTGTGTTGTTTCACTTGTGGTTCTTGTCTCCAGCCAACCAGAAGTCCAGGCAGCGGCTCCGGCACACCCTCGGGCACACCCACCAAGACCTCGGCCCTCCACGACCTCTACATCCCCCCCCCGCCCGCTGAGCCCTACACACCCAGGTACCGTGTCTGCGTGTCGAGGATAAAACATCATCTTATAACACGTAGAACATAGAACATAGACAGAGGAGAGCAGCTGTGAATTTGATGAACATATTTTTCTCTCTTTTTCCTGGTAATTGTGCCTCTGCTGTTGCCATAGAGACGAGACGGGAGCCCTGTCTGGAGACGAGGCTTCTCGTAACCATGGCGTCGTCAGCCTCGCCAAACGCTCCGAGTCACCGAACTCCTTCCTGGACCAGGAGTCCCGCCGGCAGGAAGAGGAGGAGCCTGTGTACTGCACCACGCCCACATATGGTAAAGTCACGGGAAAACTGCCTTCACTCTGTTGTTAATAAAGTTTTAGAAGATGACAAATTAAAGGATTTTACAAGAATCATAAAAACCTTGAAGCCCCAGAAGAGAAAATTATTATTATTATATTTTGTGTTACATGTTTTAAAGTCTGACCGTCCAGCTACGACCTGACTGCTCACATTGAACCATTGGCCCCAGACGTGTTAGAAGCTCTGATCTGATTGGTCCCTGAGAGCCCTGAACACTGCACGATAAAGCTGAGACTCTCAAACTAGTCTCAGGGGTTGAGTCAAATCGTACACAGTGTGCGAGTCCGGCTTAAAGAGTGTTTGATAGAAGGAAGAATAAAAAAGTTATGATGGCGCAGAGAGCAGTTATTGCACATTGATAAATGAAAACCTGTTGCATCTTGTAATTAAATGGATGTTGGAGACGACAATGTGTCCCAGCAGATTCCTGTCTTGGACATTTAAATGTATGTTTTGTGTGTGTGTGTTTGTGTGTGTGTGTGTGTGTGTGTGTGTGTGTGTGTGTGTGTGTGTCTGTAGGCAGGCTGAGGCCCATCTCCATGCCTGTGGAGTGTAACTGGGTGGGCGACTACGAAGACCCAGCCAAGCTTAACAGAGAAAGTCGCAGAGGTGAGTTGTGTGGCGTGTGTGTGTGTATGTGTATGTGTGTGTGTGTGTGTGTGTGTGTGTGTGTGTGTGTGTGTGTGTGTGTGTGTGTGTGTGTGTGTGTGTGTGTGTGTGTGTGTGTGTGTGTGTGTGTGTGTGTGTGTGTGTGTGTGTGTTGTGTGTGTGCACCTGCTGAAGAGCCTGTTAAGAGTCTATTAAATGTTCCCATCGCTATGTTTTATGAATAGGTCTGTGTGAGTGTGTGTGTTGTGTGTGTGTGTGAGTGTGTGTGTGTGTGGAGATCAATGAACCTCCATCTCTTTCTCTAATTCTCTGTATGATGAGCATCACAGAGAAATGAAATATCAGGGGACGAGGAGATGAAAAGAAAAGTGGAGCGTCGGCACAGAGGAGGAGAAAAGAAAAGAGAGGAAGAATAAAAGTGAGGGAAAGAAAGAAAGAAAGGCAGAGAGAGAGAGAGAGAGAGAGAGAGAGAGAGAGAGAGAGAGAGAGAGAGAGAGAGAGAGAGAGAGAGAGAGAGAGAGAGAGAGAGAGAGAGATGGGATGGTGGAGAAAGGAAAGAAAGAAGGAAAAATAAAAAATGAAATAAATAACGGTTCCCCCCCGACCTCCACCCGAATCCCTCATACAGTTGCCATGGCGACGCTGACAGCAGCTCCTCTCGGTGTCTCACTCTCCTCCGGCCGCTGCCTAGCAACCAGGGGAGGACATGAGGGTGGGAACCGTTGAGGAGAGAGAGAGAGAGAAGGATGGAGAAAGAGAGAGAGAGAGAAGGAAGGAGGGAGAGAGAGAGAGAGAGAGAGAGAGGGAGGGAGAGAGAGAGAGAGAGAGAAACCTGAGTTTTCTCTCCGGTGGGTAAAGAAGTTGATGGAAAAATAAAAAACAAGATGGAGGACTCTTCAACAGAGTGCGTCTGTGAACAGGTTCAATAAACACTCAGTCGCACACGTCAACATGCACGAGCACGTTCACAAGGAGATTATGGATCCAACTAATTCCACCTCGATCTCTTATTGTGATGAAACGTGGGG
Source organism: Pleuronectes platessa (assembly GCF_947347685.1). Lineage (NCBI taxonomy): Eukaryota > Metazoa > Chordata > Actinopteri > Pleuronectiformes > Pleuronectidae > Pleuronectes > Pleuronectes platessa. Next base: position 18,350,017 of record NC_070645.1, read on the forward strand.
GAACAAATATATGTGAGAGACTTACCGCTACAGGAAAATGAGAACAAGGCTTTCTATCTCCATGTTTATTTATGTGCATTGAAGTTTCTTTATTGACGGGGAAGATTTTAGAGAGACAACAGGGAAGACGTGCAGCAAAGGTCTGGATCAGAACTGATCCTCCATATTTGTGATTTCTTGCAATGCTTGGCTGAGATGAAAAAGATTATCGATTAGACAAAAAGCAGCACGTAGAAACAGACCTGAGAAATAAAGATGCAACTTAAACGTCCAATGAGGAGACGAGAAGTAACTGCTAAAATCAAATCATATTGTTTTTATTTTTATACTGTATCATAAATCATATTAAACACCAGTCGTCTTATTTCGTGCAATCCTCGGGTGATCTGACATTTTTACTTTTACAATTTTGAAATTAGTCTAATTTACCCTCAAATAACCTCACTGAGATTATAAACCTCTTCACAGGAAGCATTGATTAAACAGCATGTAACAGAATATAAATAATATCATAATTGAGTCTGATTCATTGATTGTGTGTCTGAACAGAGGCGTCACTCATGCGCTACGTGGGGCTGCCCGCTGCCGACGAGCGGACCGGCTCCGACGACTACTCCTCCCACACGGCTCGGCCGGGCAAACGGACCAATGACACGACCAAACGAGCCAAGAGGCGGAGCCACCACAGCCAAAGCCCCTCCCACTATGTCCTGCAGACAAATCAGAGGGATTCCCCGCCCAAAGACCCTGCCTCCATCTATCACGTAATTTTTCTTTTCCCCCTTTGCATAACATATATTTATATAGTATTTATCAACAGGTGAAATGATTCTATTATATCCCTTGAGTTCTATTAGCAGATCAGTACTGATAGAAAATGTTGTGCTTAGTACGTAATGAGCTCATCTGTTTACAGGAGTATTATTTAAATATATATCGATGCACCTTATTTACAGCCGAGCCAGCTGCTCACGGGCCGAGCTGTTGCTCACTCGTACCCTTTAGATCATGTGCTGTATTTGCAATTATATTAATCTATATTTTACAGTTGTTTTTCTGTTGAATGTTGCATTGTGGGTCTTTTTTTCTCCCCTGCATGTTTAGTTTAACACGTGAAAATGACGATCAAGCTGAACTTCATGTTCCTCCCCTTGTTTCCAGATGTGGGGGAAATAAAAAAGATATTTTCCCCCCTGATGAAAAAGCTCGGTATGGAGTGTGATGCGAGCGAGTGCTGACTTGTTATTACCCTCCCCCCCCCCCCCGTCACTTCCATGACACCTGTCCACCCTGCCTGTTCGTCTGAGCTCGCCGCTCCCCCCCCCCGTCCTCCCCGTCACTGCGTCCGGGCGCTGACCTTATACATCTTGACAGCATCTCTTCGGAAATTAAAACGTGTTTGCATGTGTGGGCCTGCCGCCGCCGCTCTGTACCACTGCGTGTTTACCGTGTGCCTCGGTGCTGGGGTGGCAGATGGCGTGTCAGCGGGTGTGGGCGGGTCCGTGTCATCTGTCTCGCTGAGCGCGGGGCGGCGAATGGCCGAGCTCCAGGTTCTGACATGTGTAGTATTGTGACACGGGCGCTCGTCTGTGGTCGTTCTGACCCGTGGAGAGGTCACGTCGTAAAAGATGAGGGTCGTTGAAGCCACGTGAGGAGAAGACACTGCTCCTCCTCCTCCTTTGAGTCACAACTGTCAAATCTGAACCCACAAACATGATGCACGTGTGTTGGGATTTGATTTCACCATTAAATGTCCAAATGTCATTTTCCTGCAAATTGCCTTAAAACCTACGTCATATTTTCCAGGAATTCGCTGTAAATTAATTATTCTGTTATTTCCAAGAAATGCTCACAGTTCTGTTCTAATTATGAGGGAGATTCATAAAGTGTTAGCTGCAGCAGGAGCCCTCATTATATATAATACAACCTTTCTTTGTCCTGATACTTCACTGCTAAGTACCAGATTATTCTCAGGACAATATATTGAAAGTTATGAGCTGACGCGTGAACTAACCGGCGCTGTGGCAGCACGGAGAAAAGGAAGTCACATGATTGTTCTTCACATTTTGTCTCTGTTTCATCCCCGAGGCCCTGAACTGTATTTTCTCACCTGTCCTCCATCACCTGGACGTCGTGACACTTCTCCCTCCGTCTGTTTCTAAGTTTAGACGTGTGAGAGCTGAAGTCCAACATGAGGTCGACTTTTTCATCCCCCCATGTGTGTGTGTGAGGGAAAGAGATAACGAGAGAGCGACTTTGTGTTCATCTTTTATGTCCCATGATCCTTTGCAGCAAACAAAGGCCACTGACTCATCTCTCTCTCTCTCTCTCTCTCTCTCTCTCTCTCTCTCTCTTCCTCACAGACGTACCAGCAGTCTTCATCTCTGCAGTCAAAGACCAGGAAGAAGAATAAAGGTAAGCAGGGAAGCCAGACGTTTCGGTTCAGCGTGAGCAGAAGTTGCCGTCACGCACAGATGTTCGCCAGCTGTGGTCATTCACTGCTTCACTCCCTCGGGGGGGGGGGGGAACTGATGGACGCTGTGTTAAAGTAGGAGAGCTGCTGCTTCCTGGAAACATCTGTGCAGTCAGGAAGAAAACTGAGGAAAAAACTCTGACAGTTATTGATTTGCAGAAAAAAGATCAGTTTTTACACAAATACATTATTTAGAGTTTTCTGTTTCTGCTCCGTTTGTCAATCGACTCAGTGACGTGTTTTATTCACATTTTCTCCTTTTCTTTTTTCTTTTTTTTACATCAATGTATACCACGCTACAGTGCCTAGGATTTATAGAAGGAAGGTATATTTGTTTTCAAGATTTAGCAATAAATGTCACAAAGCTGAGACAAAAGCTGTCACAATTTCCCCAAATGTCTTTAAGATGGAGTTACTGCAAATCTGGTATATTTCTTTGTTAAAGCAACTCCATGCAACCTTTGTAGATAGCAGCCTCTCGTTCAGGAAGCCGAGGATCATGGGTAATATCCACCGAGTGGGACGACGCAGTCAACACATTGATAGACTTTGTTTTGTAAAGGGCGCTGCTGCTCAAAAGGCTATCATTGTTCATTCTTTTGCAAAATCTTGTGTAACTCCTGCATCAAATGAGTAATTATCTGTCAAATTCACTCTAATACTTTCTTTGTTGCGCATTAATGCAACAATCTATTCATACCGTGCATCTAAATATGTACTGGTGGTAATAAATCACAGTTTTCTTGTTTCTTTCAATCGGTGAAACGTAAATTAAAACTTCACCGACCGCTCAGATCTATATCCTCAACCCGCTGGGACTTTATCCTGCTGGAGATGTTCAATTATTTATCTGCTTCAGCTCGAGCCTCTGCAACCAAATCATTTTGTAGTCAGGACAAAACATTTTTTCCTCACATGCAGCCAATTTGCATTTTAACACGTCGTCGCCCATATCACAGATTTTTCTGGTGAGTCCAGATTGGACTGTTTGCTGTGTACTGTACGTTTAGTCCAGATGATGAATCCAGTGACACAGCATTTATTTTTAAGGCACAAAAAACGACTCATGTTTTGGTCAAACGTTTTTTCTTAACTCTTGTACAAAAGGTTCACATGATAATTAGTTGCTTAATTTTCTATTTATTCTTTTTGGTAATTTCACCCCCTGATTGTCCTTTTTCCTAACTTCCCTCTTCTTTGACCGAACCGTCCACAGAGATCAACATGTTGGACGTGTTTGTTTTTCTCCCACTGGCCTTTCACTCGTTTCACCATCTGCTGCGTGAGAAACTCAGAAAGCTTCAGCTCCATCTGCCCTTTTTTCCACGATGGCCCCGTTTGTTCACTGCGAGCGAAGTTTAAAAAAATGATAACAAAGATGAATCGGTGCTTTAAGTGCAGCGAGCAGCCGCTTTGTCAAACAGGTAATGAAATATTAGTAACTTCTTCTCTCCAGGCTGAGAGGATCTTTATTTTCTAAAATAAGTCTCCCCCTCTCAGCCGGGAGCTTTTAGTGATGGTATCAGTTTATTAGTCGGGGCTGAGGCTGCTGCACAAAAAGCAAATTATCTCTGTTTGACTTACAGATTCTTCTCTCTCTGACTTTATAAGTTATTAATCATCTCCATATTCTCCTCTTTTCACATATAAGCTTTAATTCTCTCGTCTCCTGCACCCGTCGAAGAAAGTTCTCTCCTCTACAGATGCACCACACGCTGCACTTTCCATCGCCGCAGAAAATAAATGGAATATTGAGTTGCAAGCCTTTTCCTTTTTTTTTTTTAGGATGCAGCACAATAAAAGTTTCTCCGGCAACTGGGAGCCAGCTCTGCTCGGTATAATCTCTAATGAGGAGCCTGCTGAGAAAAATGTTACAGGGCTTTTATGCCAGAAGGAAAAAGGCAGTTTGTATTAAACACCTCTCACCTCACTGCAGTGCCGCATTGCTCCCTCACATCCAGGCTCGGGAAATCTTGCCAAGAATCAGTGGAACATTAGGACATTTATGAATGCTTATATTCACACCAGGACAAAAGGGCTAAAAAATGAGCTGCTGTTCTGATTTGTATTCTCTTTGCCGCGTGTGGTTCCAGGACGCGGTTTGGCCTCCCTGAGTCGGAGGCGTGTTTCCTGCAAGGCGCTGGGCAGAGGAGACTGCGAGGGCTGGCTCTGGAGAAAGAGAGACGCCAAGGGGTATTTCTCCCAGAAGTGGAAGAAGTACTGGTTTGTTCTGAAGGACAACTGCCTGTACTGGTACATCAACGAGGAGGTGAGGCTGGGGAAGGTTGACACCGAGACCCTGGGCGATCCAATCACAAGCGGGGGCGGCTCCTATTATGTCCGTTCACACTCTTTTTGATTAGATCTCAATTCCCTGCTCTATATGCAAATCAACACGTCCTTCATTTCTGAATGATGATGTTGTCAACCAGCAGGAGGCAGAAGAAATTCTCCTTGACGAGTTCCGGGCAAAACCAAATAGTGTTTGACGAACTCGTAGTAGATCTCAGTGGTACATCCGGAATATTCACACATCTCACATGATCTGTACTTTAAGCTCCTCACTCAATTCAGTCCTGTATATTTCAACTTAGGTCCTATGTTTATAAATGTTGGTGTGTCAATAAAAGGTTCTTAGAAAAACCACAATGTAATCCAATGGGGCAACTATGACCGTCCATGGAACGTTGTTATTTATTTATTATTCTGAAAGCTGCAGGCTTTTGTTTTGAAAGAAAGCGTTAGACTTAGAGCCACAATGGCCATAGTTTTACAGTTACATTTTAAATGAACTTGGAATTTTCCTTAATCTGTCATTTCCCTTTAGCTTTTTCCTTTTCTCTAAATCGATATTGTTAATTTCTGTGTTCAGGATGAGAAGGCCGAGGGTTTTGTGAGTCTTCCAGAGTTCAAGATCGACCGGGCCAGTGAATGTCGCAAGAAGTAGTAAGTACATGATGAAAAGGTCTATTGTATATTTATGTGTATTTACTTTTGCATGTGCATTTTACTGTATGTGCTCTAAACCCCCCCCCCCCCCCCCCCCCCTCTGTTTCTCTAGTGCTTTCAAAGCGTGTCACCCCAAGGTCAAGAGTTTCTACTTTGCAGCAGATGGAGTGGACGACATGAACAGGTAGAGCAGTTTGTGCTAAACATGGACCGAGGTCGTGCCGGAGGGCAAACACCCAACTGTGTGTGGCAGGAGAGCAGCTTCCTGTTTACCTTCAACAAACACATCTGGAAAATAAACGTTTCATTTGATTAAATAATGGAAGGAGGCCTGAGTTTATATTGGACGAGTGGTTCTGAAAACATTTGCAATATGTTTCCACAGAGGGCAAAGTAAAATATCTGCTCGTAGAAAAGTGCAGCTGAGATCAAGTTAATTAGTTGATTTCACTTGTTTATAGTGAAAAACAAATAATAAACTGAGCTCATCAACCATCTTATCAACATGGTTTTTGAATTTTGAGATACATTTGGACACAAATACTTTTTAAACAGCTAATGCAAATAATTGTAGATGTTTGACACTTTTGGAAATATAACACACACTCATATAAAATAGAAAATTATCTTTTTCCGATCACATCTTTTACATAAATTTATAATTTCCTCTAAAATGTAGTTAAGCAGTAGAAATACTCAAGTAAAATAACAAAATACCTCAAAAAGTACAGTCGTCTATTGATTGTACCTATTTTTGCTTAGTCACTTTTTCCAAAAATACATTTTCTGTTAATTTATTAACATGTATTTATTAGTTTGGTAAATATAAACTTGAGTTTCTGTCTGGATGCTGTGTTTTTCTGTTAGATGGCTGAGTCGTCTCAACATGGCGGCTCTGGGCTACGCTGAGCGTGAGAGGATGCGTCAGGAGCAGGGTGAGGGTGTTTCAAATCTATCAAACACACACAGTTAATTCATTTTAGTTTATTTTCTACCTCCTGTGGTGTCTTTAAGATCTTTGGATGAGATTCCTGTGGAGATTTTTATACATGAATAAATGAGATCTTGTGTTTCTGACAGTTTGTTGTGTGGGTTTCCAGCAGATTACTGGAGTGAGAGCGAGCATGAGGAGGACACCACCTCCAGCCCCAAGCAGGACAGCCCCCCACCTCCGTATGATACCTACCCACGGCCTCCATTAGTGAGTCACACACACACACACACACACAACTGTATCATGGTCTCACATAAAGCTCGTACTGTACGTGAAGGCAAAAATCCTGCCCAGTGCTTCTTCACGGTCCATTTTATCAGCTGAAGTTATCACCCATTAAACCTCCAGGGAGTCGTTAAGGCCACATTTGGGATAATTGTCGCTATAATTGGCTCAGAATCTGGTTGCTCTACATTTAATGTCTTTGTCTCGAGGCGTTTTTGTTTTCTTTCTTCGCAGCCTCGGACAAACTGGAAAAACTAAAACAATCACAGCTATGACAGCACCACACACTCGACAACTGTGTTTTTGAAATAATATTCGGAAATCATGATAATCAGGAGTCTGTGTTGTTTGGCTTTTCTGCAAAATCTCAAACACACTCATACCCTCTTCTTTCCTGTTTCTTATACGTCCCCTCACACACTCATCCAATCAACTCGCCCCCCTTCGGAAATCATCACATCCTTTTTGAAGTGTGTCAATGATCCTCACCCTTTCCTCTCCCCCCCGTCAGATGAGTGCCTACTTGGAAGGCAGAACCACTCGACTCTCGTCCACGGAGACGTCTCGCTCACGCTCCTCCCAGGAGGACTTCCTGTGTGGCGAGCCACCCGGCGTGGCCGCCGAGCCGCAGTACCACCCTGGTCCCCTAGGGGGAGGCACCATGCACAGCGGGAGAAAGCCAGGGGGCAGCAGCAGCAGCGACGTGCAGTACAGATGTGATCCTGTAGAGGTGTGTGATGGTGTCAGGCATCAAACATTTAGATTCATTTATTCTCGATTGGTCAACTTTTTTTCTGTCTCGTCCCACAGTACCGTTCCAGTCCTGCGGGGGGCAGCAGCGAGACGGGCTCCCCGGGCCGGTCATCTTCGTCTCAGAGACGTTCTTGGCAGGACCTGATCGAGACGCCGCTGACCGAGGCCGGACTGCACTACTTACAAACCGGACCATTAGGTAACGTCCTGTTAGAGGCTTCGTGGACACAACTGGACAAAAAAAGATATTCATCAGGAGGCTCAGACACTCTTCTAAACATCTGCATGAAATGATTATCTCATTAACGATAGAAGAATACGATTTTTAAGTTAAATCCCAAATTCTGAAGTCACGACACAGAACACAGAGTGATGTTTTGTGTCTTCTGTTACCGCAGAGGACGCAGTGTTTGCTGAGCCCGGCCCCGGAGGCGGCACCATGCCGGTCGGAGCCGTGTACACTCTCCCGGCTCAGAGGAACGTCCCGCTGCCCATGGCCATGCAGAGGCTGATCCCTATGGCAACCCAGGGAGGGAAACCCCGCAGCTTCACGCTGCCGAGAGACAGCAACCTACACACACTCCTCACGCCCCCTGCCAAAGAAGTGCAGCAAACGTACAATGGTGAGTCCATCCAGGATCATGCATGTGGTGTCGTGCTGTAATGTGTGTGTGTCTGTGTGTGTGTGTGCGTGTGTGTGTATGGGCTGGTGGCCATCAGGTGGAAGCAGAAATGTGTCTTGACAGCCAGCAGAGACTGTAAAGATTTTTTAAGGTGAAGACTTTGACGTCAATACATGTTCCAGAAATAAAAAACGCTCTCGGGCGATCACACACGTTATAATCATTGTCGGTATCAAGTAGGGTAACACACACACACACACACACACACACACTCCAGTCACACACTCGTCTAATGAGGCTAATGAGACGTGGGTGCACTGGTTGCCAAGGTGAGTCCAGCAGCGTACAGGAAGTAACTGAAATAGTAAACAAGACTAATTTATGTAATCAGGTGAATTATCAGAGAGAATTAAGAACCGAACGATGAAGTATAATAATCATCGTGAAGCAGAGGAAATGGAGAAAGTGGAGAAGACGCCCCGGAGGGCTGAACAGGATTCTTACCATCATTAGTAATGTCTCTGTGTTCAGTTGACGTAATGTACTCGGTGTGGTGTCGTGTGCAGTGCTGCCCTCTAGTGGCTGCTCTGAGAAATAGATCAATCCCCTCAGATAAACGAAACCTTAACTTTAAATCTTGGGACCCAGAGGGGTTGTTGGAGGGTTTGAATGAATCATGCGAGTCTCTGTCTCCGTTGCAGGTGGCAGTGAGGGTGCGTCCCTCGGCGACCTGTTCCGGGCCTGCGAGCAGAGCGGCGTTTGCCCTCTAGGTCGCGGGTCGGAGGCCAAAGGTCAGTCGGAGTTCAGGCAGTCGTTCCTCAGACGGGCCGCCGACCCCCAGCTCAACGACCGCCTGCACCGCCTGAGGATCCTGACCTCCACGCTGAAGGTGGGTTCATGCTCTTCTCCTCACGGTGTAAACACACACAGACCAGGAGGAGTGGATGTGCACAGACAGAGAAAGACACTTACACTTACAAAATAAAAGCCAGCCCCTGTTTTGCCATTTGGATGCTTTCAGCAGTGGTGGAGTAGGTACTCAAACATTTTTGAGTAAAACAGTAAAATTGCAAATAAATGGACAATAATGAGTCTCGGCTCACAGTGTGAACATGAAACAAAAGATGAAGGGGAGTAGAAAATACAGATATTTGATGATGTAAGTAATAAAAGTAAAAGTGAAAAGTACCAGTAAATTAATGTACCTTGTTACATCCAACCACTGGCTGAAGTATTTGGTGTATTTGTTGAAATTACTTCAACCATAAATATAAATTTGTGTGTTTTCTTTTAATGGAAATCCTACACATTTAGAAAACATCAAACATTTCCACAGAAACAGATGAATTCAAATCCTTTACTCCCTCCTTCAGTGTGAATGTTTTTCTTTTGTGTGGGGCTGATGCATCTCACTTTATGGAGCTAGTTGTGATTCACTGTTCATTTTTGTGACCATAATTTACGCATATGCACACACACACACACACACACACACACAAACACACACTGAGCCGTGCTGCAGAATGTCTCTGTTTTGTTAGTTTTAGTGGTGTCATCTGTCTTAGTCTGTCTCCTCGGTTTTGTTGTGAGTCTTTTCTCTCGAGCTCCGTCGAGCAGCCATCTGTGGCTTCGTGCTTCGTGAGCTATGGTTATGTTCCCCGGGCCGGGGGGGGGGGGGGGGGGGGGGGGGGGCTGTAAGTGGCTCGGCTTCCATTCTGCTGTGGCTGTTGTTCCTCCTTGTCTCTGGAGTTTTTGTATCTCTGTCGCCTCCTCCATGTTCGTGGACAGGTACGGTTTGGCGAGGGGGTGGGAGGGGGGGGGGGTTGTCCCTTGTGCCTGTAGCTACTTTGGCTGTTCACTGGGGGAGGATCTGTGGCTTTGGCTGTTCCCTGGAGGAGGATCTGTGGCTTTGGCTGTTCCCCATGTCTGCCAGTACGCGTCGAGTGGAGGAGCTTACATGCCTCTGCCCTGTCCTGCGTCTCCTCAAAGGAATACACCGAGTTTCAGGGGGAGCTGGGATGAAAAATAACGAGACCACACAGCGGATAACAAAGTCAGCCCAGTCACCGCCTCTACACACAACCGCCATTTACGAGAGAAGCTGCTTTATGTGTGAGGACAGCAGCCATAACTCATCTGCTCCAGTTGCTCTGGAAACAAGGAAGATGCAAATTTCATGTTTCAAAACTGAACCAAAACAAAAGAGAGCATTGGTCCATTTAAATAGGAAAGTAAATAATATAAAGGTTCTTACAATAACTGTATAATAATCGAAAAATTTTCTGTGGCTTCCTGACAAAATTGTGACCCTTTTATATTTCCAGGGGTTAATGATCTTATTTAACAGATGTTAGTTTATTTGATCTGTCATAATTAATAATACGTATTCATTAATCCATGTTGATTATTTCCACCTGTGGCTTCCTGACAAATTAAAGAGCTGTTTTTCTAATTAGAAAATAACTACTTTATTTACTGCACAACATAAACCATTTATGAAATGTACCTTACTTATAATTTGGTATTAAAGCAGCTTGAAATAGATAATCTGTTTGATTTTACTACATTATAATTTAGTTAAGTGATAATCTGCCTTATCTCTGCTAATTAAAACCTTGGTGGAGGTAATTATTGTCGAGCACATGTAGAATCTCTCTGTGTTCTCATAAACGGACCAACTCACTGATATCAAATCCCACCACAACCGGTGTATCCCTTTAAGTGTGTGTCCTGCTTTTCGTTTGTCTGCGTTTTTTTTTAAAGAACACTGGTTTAAAAGGAACAAATTTTAAAAGTGACCCGCTCCTCCTGTGTTTCTGCATCCCCATAGGACAGGGAGGGGGAGCTAGCGTTGATTGACAGGCTGTTGGCCAATCCCCAGCTGTCGTCGGCTGAGTTCCAGGAGTGGAAGAGAGCCTATCAGGAGCTGTTCACTCAAGAGCCAGAGCCCGCCGCTGAATCAGACCCCGGCCCGCCCCCACTGACCCCCTCGCTCTCTCACACACACTCCTACATCGAGACCCATGTCTGACCTGTAACACACACACACACAGACACACACATGCACACAAAGAACCGCAAACACAACGACTTAAGCTCCTCATTTCCCAATTCTGGAACGAGTTGATCAAGCTGCAGCCGACGTCTCTAAAAGGGACGTGAGGACGACCTGATTCAGGACTCGATGGCTTTCTGCAGCCGAGGCGTTCAAGTGCAATAGGACATTTTTTCTGGGAAGACGCCGTCATATCACCGAGCTGATTGGTTGAACCACTGCAGCGGCTCTAAAGCATTAAGTGTTTGCTTCTGCGCTCTTTACGCTTAAACCCGTGGATATAAGGGATTGACTCGACTTTCTCTGGACGATGTTTGTCTGCTCGTTCCTTTTTGACGGGGACAGATTTTCCATGAGCTGCCATCATAGTGTCTCATTCTGCTTCTTGTGCCAGTATGACTGTGGTCGCATAGCCTCATACATGGTTACCCATCATGCCTTAAGCCGCGTTGTCTGCCTGCGTTTCCACCGTGGTCCAAAGTCCAAATTATCCTGCTGATGTATGTAAAACCCACAGCTACAACAAGCTGTTCAATTCCAGTCCACCAGGTGGCGATAATGCATGAGACTGTCCGATGATGATGATGCTATATCAATCAAGCGACAACAAACTCGGTTGAGTTTCATACGATTTGGAAAAAAGAGGAGAACGAGTAACAAAATGGATTCTGAACTTTCGGAAAGGAAACTGATTTTTTGAGTTACTGCGGAATTTGAGTGTTCCATCTTTTTTTTCCCTGAACTAAATTTGGACCCAGGTCCCAGCGGTGGAGACGAAGGGGTTCAAACCAAGGATGCTAGTTCTCGGGGGAAACTTCCTGAAGGTGGAAACGCAGCTTCACACTCGATGTCTGTGACGATACTTTTCTGTAGAGTGACAATTACAGCAGAGAACAATGGGTTCAATGTTTAAAAAAAAAAAGAAATCTGCTTAGAATTAGTTTCTATCTAGTTTTAGAGACTTGTTCTGGTTTGGTAGAGATTCGTTCTGTGCTCGGCTGGACCTGGAGCATGCACACTCGATAAGGAAACATTAAGAGGAACAATCCACCCTCAGAACTCTTTAACACTGTTCATGTTGCATTCAGGAACCCGTGTTGGTTGTTTTGTTAGTTAGCGGCAATTATAACATATAAATATCAGTTAGAAAACGAGGACGGAAAGTCTCCAGTTGCTTTCAAGCCATAGGTTAATTTTTTCATGACATTTTGAATATCAGGATGTATAAAATTGAAGAAAGAGTTTTACGAAAAGTTAAAGAAGGTTTTTACCATTTTCTGAGAGCAGACAACATTCAAGGCAGCACACATAAAAGAAGAACCTTCAAAAGCAGCAGACTGGATTCTTTCAATTTGCCTCTGGCTCTATTCTCTTGACTTATTCCTTTTATAAAAACACTTATATCCTCTGATAGTTTAGTTGATTATTCTTTATCTGACAGTGTAAAGGTTTCCCAGGGTGGATGTTTCCTCAGAGACCATCTCTGTATCCTGCATGCAACCTAGAGAACATGAGGAAATATTTTGCATAAGAAGTATGGATCTAATAAAAATATATATATAGTTTGTTATTTGTACGCTGCTGCCAAATGACTTGATACTCAGAGACGCTGCACAAAACTATGAAAGCAATCACACTCGCACATAAACAGACGCACACTAATAAGCACACAGCACACTCGGTTTGAATGCTCTCTATATGCTGCTGCCCGTGGTTGGTCGTGGTCGCATGTTCTTTGTTGTAGATAAAACGCGATTTTCCTTTTTCTCCGTTTTGTGTTTGAATCTTTAGATGCAGTAGAAGATGTCTCTCTTAGTAGAGTGCAAACGAAGTGTCTTGGATCACGTTCTCGAACTCTATCAGGTCTTTTTTGGAGGAGACTGTAACTGAGTAAAGATTGTTTCATGTTAAAGTTATATATATATATATATATATAATGGTTTAAAAGCAGTATTTATTTTGCTGTCGGAGGGAGAGGAGACGGTGGATCAATAAAGTTTGATCATTTGGATGAAGGTGTTTTTGTGGTTTTTGTTCCTTATGAGTTTTGGATGAGCAGGAAATAAACGATTAGCTCGGTGATAAGATGATATTTTGTTCAAATTAACTCAAACTGAGATAAATTAAATTAACAAACTATAATATATCAATTTGGCTATTCAGTTAAGTACGTTTATTTGATCTGTCATAATTAATAATACGTATTCATGAATCCATGTTGATTGTTTCCACCCATTAATAGACAACAAAGATATATAACTATATAAAGTTAATATTTGAAGTTCTAACACCACCATTCGCTACACTGCAAAAAAAGGTAACTCCAGTTAATCATGAGGAACACAATAACTCTTGAAAACAAATAATACCTTCAGATATTATAAAACATGTTTTACAGAACGTATTAAGTTTAAAAGCCCATGAATTCTGCAGCTAATAGGAACAAATCATGCATGTGATTTACAGTAAAGTTGCCGGTGCAGACAGATACGAGAAAAAGGTCACTCGATATCTTCGTTGGGCCTCTATTACTTTATCTTTTAGAAAACCTAAATTATTCATCAAACAAACAGGAATGTCACATGCGCAGAACTTTTATCTTCAACTTCTATAAAATATTTAGCCTGGCTCCAGTTTCCTCCTCCTTCATCACCTTTATCTGCTGTTCGGACGTCTCTCTTCCCTCGTGTGTGTGATGATGGTACAGTCTATACTTATTAAACTGAGATAACCTGGTTCTAGCTTCATTATTAATATCAAACTACTCCTGCAGGAAAAAAACAAAACGATTTCTGTCAGTAGCAGCAGACTGGGCTAAAGAGCAGGTTACAAAAACTCTACACTTTAAAAAAAAAACACTTTTCCAACTCTTTCCATGACGGAAGACCAATGCCCACCTGCTTTCCTCTATGCAAACACCATCTGTCTTCAGAAATATATGAAGTCATTTGGAAAGTAAAGTCTGGGTCGGTGGTAAACATTTCATCTCTGCCAACCTACTTTCACTCCACAGCACAAAGCTCTCTATTGAGATGGTTCTACTCTCCCTCTTTTCTTTCATGACTGAAACCCAATCAATCTATTTCAGTTTGTACAGCTTTGGAGAAACTTTGTCCACAAACATTGAGAATCCACTTTATGGGAATATTTCAACACAGAAGTTTTTCTCCACGCACTTTAGTCTGGCAGGGGTAGCAGCGTGCACTCCGTCCCAGTGAGAGGTCTGGGTAGCTGGCAGATTTCTCTCCAGCTGTCTGTCTTAGTGTCGTACTCCAGGACACTCCTCATGATCACCTCTCGACCGTCGCTCCATCGTCTCCCTCCGAACACCAGCAGATTCCCAGAGGGTGTCGACACCATCCCGTAGTTGAAGGATCCAGTAAGGAGCGGTCGGAGGCGTGTCCAGTGGTCTGAGCATGAATCGTATCGCTCTATGTCGCAGAAAGGTTCGTACATCCCCAGCAGGGCGTAGATGAAGCCATGGGCCGTCGCCAAGCGGTGACTGAACCGGGCGATAGACATGGACGCCCTCTTTTCCCAGACTCGACCTTTGAGGTCCCAATACAGGACCTCTCTGCTGCTCTCCCTGTTTTCATCCTGGTTATCACTGTTGTTGCTGCCCTGGATGGTGCCCTGGTTCCCCGGGAGGCCACCGGACACGTAGATGCTGCCGTCCAGCACGGTGGACGCGTGGCCGTAAAGAGGGCGAGGCATCGATGCCCCCCTCCTCCACGCTCCAGTGGTCATGTCATAAAACTCAACCGACGCAGCCGAGGTGTGTGTGTCGGTGTCCGGTCGTGTGCGTCGTCCCCCGACGGCATAAATCACATCCTCCACCACGCAGCAGCTGAACTGGGCCCTCCTCTCCAGCATGGAGCCCACCTGCTCCCAGCAGGCGAAGCGAGGATCGTATCTCCACACCTGGTTGGTTGTCGACGTGGTGACGGACTTCTTTCCATCCTCATCTCCCTCCTTCACTTCCTCCCCCCCGATCACGAAGAGGAAACCTCCCACTGAGCTTACGCAGTGATTCCTCAGACGCAGCGGGAGACATGAGCTCACGGATGAGAACTTCCTGCCTCTTGGATCAAACGCCAGCAACTGCTGTTCTGGACAATCGGCGCTGGACCCTCCGCCCACGAGCAGCACGCGATTGGGCGAGGCTCTGAGCGTTGACTGCTTGTTCTGTCTGATTGGCTGAGCTGGACCCATCCTGTGGTACTCCAAAGCTCGGGTCAGCTGACTTCTGATTAGAGGTGTGCCCATGGCTCTGTGATGAAGGTTGGCGAGATCTGACGAGCAGACCAATCCAAAGCGCAGACGACTCAGAAGAAGATTTGATTTCAGCAGCGGGAGGGGTCCATTCTCATCGAGCCAATCCAAAGCCAGCTGTATGAGCTCAAGCTCCTTGACGCCAGGTATCTCGTCAGCCTCGAGCGCTGACATCAGCGACTGGATATTCAGCTCGAGGAGCTTGTCCTTGCTTTCCTGCAGCAATGTCCCCATCTCCATAGCAATGGTTTGGTCTGCAGCCTCGAGGGCGTTTGAGAGCGTGTGGCGTTCGGCCAGGTTGGCATAGCAGCAGCAGCTCTCGACACTTAAACCATCGATGATGAAGCGCTCGCATATCCCCACGGCCGTCTCCACTTGCAGGTACCTGGCCGCTTCCAGGACGACAGAGATCGTGGAGTATGACACGCTGAGCCACCCTGAGTACAGGAAGTCCAGGATGGCGTCTAAACCCTGAGGTGTTAGCGCCGGGAGGCTAATGGAACCTGCTAATCTCTCAGCAGTGGTCTCTCCAAACAGAGCCCAAAAATACTCGCTGGAGCTGGCCAAAAGGGCGCGATGACAAGGGAAGGAGACGCCGCCGGCCTCCAGGACGACATCACACATCTTCCCCTCGGTGCGCAGGCGCTGGAAGCCGGAGAGAAGTCCGGTTCTGTGGCAGGAACTGTAGAGGACGGAGTAGCTATCCATCCAAAAGAGAGGAGGCAAGGTGCGAAGGCGAAAGAACAGGTGTTAGATAGAGGGGGGGAGAAAAGTCTTCGTCAGGAAGGTTCAAGGAAGCGAGTAATGGGGAAATGTCAGGAAGTCAGAGGATGACACACGGAAGCACAGGAGAATTAGTGTAGTCCAAAAAAGACGTAGTCACCAAAAGAGAAAATCTTTACACATTAGCAGGGTAATGAGGCGCTGAAGGCAAGAAGCAGAAAAAGACAGAGTGGAGGAGGCAGCGAAGTGCGTGTCCATGGTCCAGCTCGCTCCATCTGTGTTGTTGTCCTGCTCCGTCTGTGGCGGCGAGCATGTGACACCACCAGAGGAAAGTTAACAACTGCCTCCCCCCCCGCCCCCGCCCTTTCGGCCGCTGAACGTGGTCCGTCCCAAAGTCTCCTGTCTCTGTCTGTGATGTCCCACTTGTGTTGGCATTGTGTTTGTCCGCTGCCCTTCTCGCTGACACCGGGAGGGATGATCACCCATATGCATGCGTCCAGCTCACACACACCAGCCCAGCGAGCGAGCAGCTACACTCCAAACACACATGTGCCAAGAGGAAAGAGGCAGCCTGGCGGGGTTTTAGTGTCTATCCCGGCGGATGAACTCATCGGTAAATACAGCTGCTGTAGTCTGCCACCAAGATTCCAGGTCACGGTTGCCACAGCACCTATCTGCACCCTTGTCACGATGGAGACAGGAATAGAAACACAGACACAGGGCGGAGGATTCGACGGGAGGGAGACATCAAACCCGTGGAAGTTTTCCCAAAGCTGTCAAAGATCGTGCACGTGTCAAAAGTAGCACGTAGCGATCGGTGATGGAGTAAGCCGTGCCCTTTACCAGGCATTCAACCTCATTCTGACTGATAGAGGAGACGGGATGGAGGCAGATTTATTTCCTCTATTAGCTCGTGAGTTCATAGTCTAGTTTAATGCCACTGTCTTATCCACAAATACACACACATGCACATCACTTTAACATTCTCCGCAAAGTACATTTTGTTGTGATCCTCGTCTCTGAACAGCTCATACTCACAGATGAGTGTATGTTTAGTTGTGTGTCTGTGTAGGTGGGTGTGTGTTTGTATGTTTTGCAGAAGGGTTGCACTCTATCAAAATTCAGCACATAAGCCTCTCGTAAAAAGAGTTTTTAATTGTCTCCACACGATGTCAGATCCTCCCGCATGGTTGTGAAAACACTGGCTATGTTTTGCTTCTATCTTGACCTGATGGGCGCTAAACATAGCTACAGCTGCTCCATGTGTGTGTGTGTGTGTATCTGTGTGTGTGCAGAAGGACATGTGATGTGAAGATGGATATGCGGGGGAGGGATGTGAGGGTTATCTGGCCTGGTGTGATGGTATGTGTTTGGTTTAATGTGGCATTCTGCTCTGAAACAGGTGGATTTGTTGGCTTAGCTCAGGATCCTTGTGGCTCCATTGCTCATAAATGCCCCCAACTCCTACTTAAAACCCTGTAACACCCATTATGTTTGAACATAATAAAAGATTATTACGGCTGGAGACACAAGAATAACTGAAAAGCTTTTTTATGTCTCGGGTTTCAGGTTTAATATTTCTTCTTGAAATATGAGCAGGCATTATTTCCTGCTCCTCTCACTGTCAATGTCCTGACACACACAACACAAAAGAAAGTCTCTGCAGGGGAAAAATTACCTTTTAATCACGTCACCTTGAAAACGTTACTGTCATGTCCTCTCCGCGTCTCAGAGGGGACATGGGGGACGTCATGTGTCGGCTGGAACATCTGTCAACTGCACCAGCGGGATTATTATTTTTTTTCTTTTAAAATGACAACGAACAGGAGGAGAAGTCTTCAGCCATGTTACCGAGCTGGAGGTGAGGATGTAGACACAGGACTGCTGAGGTAGCATCCGAACACGCTCCACTTCCTCCGGTTGTAATGAAGCCAAAATACCCTGGATATGGGTGCGGCCATGTTGTGCTTTTGACATTATTTGGTGCCATAGTCTGCACATGACTGAGATTTGTATATAGTCAATCACAGTGGAGGCATCATAAGAACTACTTAATGATAGAAATGTTTAGAATAGATTTCACGAGTATTTAGACTTTTTATTTTAATCCATGTCCCATTTGATAATATTGAGAGAGCAGGGTATAAGACCTATACTGCAGCCAGCCACCAGGGGGCGATCCAGATTATATAGTTTCCCTTCCAGAGAGCTGTTATCACGTACAATCTTTATATTCAGTCTATGGTTTAATGTTAATAAGCATGCTAACATTAGCTTATTAGTGCTAAACCCAAGGCTGACAGGAATATCATTATTTTAGCAGGTAACTGGTTTTAAACCAAATTACTAGACACTTACATTTTTTCCACAAGGTGGCGCTAGAGAACTTCAGAGGATTAGAAAAGTTATTGCAATTTATCCTAATGGGAAAATACATGTTTGTACTATATCTCAAGCTCTTCTATGGGGTAGATGTTCAGATATTCTAAACTTTTAAGAAATGGTGGTGCTGCTGGAAATCATGTTCATCCTCTGGCAAACTTAAATGTCTCCGCCAAAATGTTTCTCGGCGATCCATCCAGTAGTTGGCGAGACATTGTGAATCCTGTGGTGAGCAGAAGTCAGGAGGATTTATCGTCCAGACACGACACATAAATAAAAAATGGCATCACATTCCCCCCCCAATAGTTGTCGACAGAAGAAGACATCAACGTTGGACGTTTTTTGAACAATCTTGATTTTATTGCCATATTTTCCTGAAGATATCAATCATCACAACCATGAAACAACGCAATTGTCCTCAGAGTCTCCCTCTAAAAAGTAACACAACTAATCTGAAACACGTGAAAGACATTAAGAAAACGTATAACTGACTAAAATCCTTCCTCCTCAAGCCAACTTCTCTTTTTCAATCTGGACGTTTCTCCGGCCATGCAACTAGATGCTTTCTCCACGGCTGCTTCTAGTAAATTGCTTGTAGATGTAATATGCATGACGACCAACGCACGCAGCACAAGTGTTGCCACAGACGCCAGGTTTTAAATCTCCTGTGGTGCCGAGAGACGTTTAGCGTGACCTTGTTTGACGAGGGCTTGAATGTTCATCTATATGTTAAAGTCCCGCACTCCAGCTTTAATAGAAAGCATCAGGATGAATCAGGGTTGAGGAGATGCACAGTCAGAGTTTTGACAGAATGGAAAAGGCCGTGTGAGGAAGAGGAAGCACAGTCGATCATGTCGATTGTCACCAAATGACCCAGAGTTGAAATAAAACAATTGCTTCTCTGTGCAATACATATTTTGTGACTTCTAAAACGTAAAGAGACGTCTCAGCTGCAGCGAAAACAAGTTCTTCATCTTTACAACACTTTTTAATTGAATAAATTACCATTTAAATTTGCATCTGAGGATAAAAACACGTCGACCTGCTGGACGAGCTCGTTGAAGGAGAGTTCCTGGATGCCGGGTTCTTCGATGGTAGCAGAAGATTGAATGTTGGAGGTTTCCTGCGGACGCCGGCTTGGCAGAAAGCTGTGTGTGTCTCTGAACATGTTGGGATTAGCTTGTAGTTTGTTAGCCTTCTGTAGCAGCGGGCCAGTCTGTGTCTGTGAAGATTATCAGCTCTCCTCTCTGCCGGGGGTTGGGGGGGGGGGATCCTGCAGGAGAAAGATGGATAAAGACATTGTGAGGGAGTTCTGCTATCAGAGGTCTCAGAGCTGCTGACCCCTGCAAGGCCAGAGGTCCGCTGTGAAGAAATATCTATCATGTGTGTGTGTGTGTGTACGTGTTTGTGTGTGTGTGTCTGTGTGTGCGTGGTTCCAGTGTTGCTCTCTTGACCCTTTTCCTTTCAGCTTCTCTCTGTGGCTTGATCTTGATTTTCTGCTCATCTCCATCTCAAAGAGTGGAGTTTGAGTCTCGGAGGCAGACGCTGTGTGAAACATCTCAGCTCTGCTGGGCTGTGATGTTTCACACAGCGTCCAGTTGAATAAGAGGTTTAGATTGAAGCTAAAGCACTGGACTGAGCTGAGGAAACACATTGTACGTGTGAGTTTGTTCTTATGCAGCTGTGAGACGCTTGCAGGACCAGTAATGTCCATCATGAAGACACTCGGATTATAAACGTGTTACTTTCCCAAAGCAGATACAGACTCTGACCCTGCTCAGAAATAGTTTGTAGTGATAAGTGTTTTTTCAAGAGCAGCACTGTGGCCGAGGAATTAGTTTAGAAGTAAAACTTCAACCAGATTCTGCTTCTTTCTCTTCACCTCTCGCTCATTTGTCTCCCACACAGCAGAACGCCCACAGGGTTAGGGTTGGGATGTTGTGGTTTCTGTGTCCCACTGAGAAAGTCACACACACACACGCACACACACACAAACACACACACACACGCACACACACACACATACACATACACACACTCTAATAAAGTATAAATATAGAGCCTGACTAACCCCCCTCTGCCCACACACACACACACACCAGTCATCAACACACACACACACACACACACACACACACACACACACACACACACAACCACACGCACACTGCTGACCCAAACATAGGGGCTGAGCAGACTACAGTGACCCCCAGTGGTGAGCTCCAACCACTGCATGTAATTATTGTGGAGTCATACTATCCTCGACCTGAACCTCTGGATTAATCACACATATATAATATTATTATATGTTATATTATAGAAACATAACCAAGCTGTGTCAGATTGAAAAAGAATCTGGAATAAACAATATAATCACTCAATATGCATTTAATGAGCATTTTAAATCCACCATAGTTTAGGTGTGACATGGGCGAATGGACTTTAACTTAAACTTTTATGGTACTTTGGTTTTTAATTAGCTATAAATAGATGAATATAAAAAGAATATATAGACAAATTAGTATTATTACCACTTATTATGATACTCTTGAGTTAAACGTTTTTTCAGGCCATCCTATGTGGATATATAAATTTAAAACATCATAGTATTTGGACTGGTCACCATGTTCTGCCCAGAATTAGTAGATATAGAAACTGAAAACATGTGGATGTGTATTTAAATTCAAGTTTGAACACAATCAGACATTTTCAGAAGCTGCTTTCCCTCTAGTTGTAAACCTGTTAGTCACCTGCTATTTTCATTCACATTTGCATCATTCACAAATTTGACTCTTTCCGTATCTCATCTCTGTGCTTCTTCAACATTGCCTGTTTTCTGATTTGCATCTTTTTCTTTGGAATCGTCTACCTACGTGTTAATCCTTGGTGACCCATCGCAGTTCACTCTTGACGTTCTGCAGCTCTGATAGGTTCACAGCCGGCCCCGGCAGTTTCACCGCACCCGGCAGCGCCTTCTTGTCCTCCGGCGTCTGGGCTGCGACGCTGGGCTGCTCTGGGGATTGAGCCTGAAAAATAAAAATAACACAACAAACAAAAAAATATCACGATTCCTCAAATCACCAACCTCACTATTACCTGTACTTTGAATATGTCATTATTGTTTGTGACGATTCTAATACTAGAAACTAATACTACTATTACTACTATTACTACTTTTACTACTACTAATGCATTATTCAGTGACAGTTTCTTTAAATCAAACAAAGTATGTGCAAAAATGAAAGTCACAAAGTTTATAGATAGTTTTTAAGCTAAAAAAAACCTGCAAGTACATGTTTTCATTTATGTGTGTGTGTGAGGGGGGGGGGGGTTGTTTGTGTGTGTGTGTGTCCTGTGTTGTCTCACCTCATCTATGTCAACTGACTCGTCTCTCCTCTTGACAGGATGTCCCGCCCCTGGACGCAGACCTCCCATCGGGATGTTCAAATTAGCCTGGCGGACAGCGAGAAGAGCCAATGAGGCACTTTCATCACTTCAACACGCACAGTTTCCTGTCTGTGTGTGTCTGTGTGGGTGCATGTATGTGCGTATGTGTGTGCACGTGGATGAACGGCTGCTGTTTCCTCAAAATCCCTTGTTTTTATTATGACCAATGTTTCCTTGTTTTCATCATGTCACAACAAGAGACTTCTGTCTTTTTAAAACTGACACACACACACACACACACAGATATACATACACACACACACAGGCCTGCTAACTAGATGTTCTACTGCTGCGTGCCCTGACACCTTTGTATTTGACGTGGTTGTATGCTACTGTACTGTACTGTATTGTATATATGCTGACCTTGTACAGCTGTACAGATGTGTGTGTGCTGTGCGATGCTGGATATTGTTCTACGAGAGAGTTTTATTTATTTTTTCCTAGAGATTAAGGTTTAAAGTTTCGAGGGGAAAGTTCTGGAAGGAGTCGCCTCATTCACAGCATGTTTGCTAAGATTTGTATAATTGTAATGTTGCTTGGGCTGGGATTGTTTACTTTCTTTATGGCTTCGCGTGCTCAAGCTTAGCATGAGAGGGTCAGTGAGCCGACCTACCAGGACCTGAGGGCCTCTGTTTCAAGTGACTGTTCACGTTTCCTGTTTGAAAGTCACTCGAACGACCTCAAAGAGAATCCCAATGATCACAGAGAGATTATAAATGAGTAATAAGATACTTTGACCAAATCAAAAGAGACTTAACAATGACAAAGAGGCAAAAAATGACCACAAAGAGGCAAAAAATGACCACAAATAGATTTTCAAAGACTAAAAATAGACTTTGAACAACTTAAACAAGACTATTGGACCATGAAGAAACTATAAATGACTAAAAAGAGACTTTAAATTACTAAAAAAGAGACTAAACATGACCACAAAGGGACTGAACGACCACAAACAATTATTTAAATGACTATAAATTTACTTTTAAACAACTTATGGACCACAAAGAGACTAAACATGACTAGAGAGACTCTAAATGACCAGGACAAGACTAATCAACCACAAAGAGACTTTAGAAGACCAAAAATAGACTTTTAACAAGTAAGAACAGATTAAACGACAACACAGAGAATCTCAATGGCTATAAAGAGACCATAAACGAATAAAAAAAGACTTTTAATGATTAAAAAGAGACTAAAACAACCACAAAGAGACTTTAAATGGCCACAAAGACGAGAAACGACCACCATGAGACTCTAAATACACATTAAGAGACTGTAACCAAACACAAAGACACTCTAAATTAACGCAAAAAGCCTCAACACAGCGACTGAGACATTCAAAGCGACTGCACAGAGACCGACCACAGAAAGATGCACAGGCCACAAACATTGTTCCATTGTTTTGTGGTCTGGTTCTGTGTCTGGGCCCTGGGGCCTGTTGTCCAATCATCTTCTAACACTCTGTGCACAATCAAAGATTAGAGCAATATTTTACCCTAAATTAAAAATCCAATCCTCATGCTGACCCTTAAAAATGAATTTACAAGTAAATAAAACACACTGAAGTCGTCCATGTGCTTTGATTCTATCTCAGAGAGAAACGTTTGGATGGACTTCAGACCTCTGACCCTAAAAGTTAAAGTGTTTTCTACAAAGATGTGTTTTTTTCAATGAATTCTCAATAAGTTATATTGTGAAGCTGTGCTGCTGTCCTTGTTTGTGATTATCTTTTAAAGTGACGGTGGAGACTGGACTACAACAACCTCATGTTTGTACTGTACTGGTATTTAAACCCCCCCGCCTCTGTACTGATGCCTGTCCCATGGTTAGAACTGAAAACGAGCACAAACGAGAAGAGAGACGGATGAAGAAGAGGAAACACACACGTGGGGGCATCGCTACAGAAACACAGACGACTGCGCAACCCCCCCGCCTGCAGCTCTGCACTGATGAAGCCTCGGTGCTGTATATGCACAGTCAGAGTTCTGTATTTGCCTTTATTAATAAATACTGTACCGTGGAAACACTTCTGACGCATTCCGTGTTTGTGAAGTCGATTAATTTTCACGGGAATAAACAATCTACACGAAGGACACACACACTCAGGACTCATATTGGAAAGTAACTAACTACAATTTACTAAATTTTGAGGTTTACTTTGAGTATCTCTATTTAAAACTATGTTATTCTTCTTATCTGCAGTATTTTTTACTGTTGACACATGATCCGTTTGTTTATAAATACAGATAAGTAGTTAGGAAATAAAAGAACCCAGCTCAGATAATATGATTATTAAATAAAACAATGGTTCTTAATTCTTAAATTTTAAACCAATTTATGATATCTCCTTATAAATGTGACCAAACTTTTAACTTACATCATAATTGAATTAAGTGTTTTATAACCTGTTTTATAACCGGATTAGTTTTTATTAATGTAAAGCGATCAGTTCATATTTATATGACGTGATGATATGAAATGAAACAGCAGCAAAGGCGGTAGTAAAAATATTAACATCAGTAAAAGGTGTTAGCAAATAAGAGCTATACTTTGCTGATAATACTCATGTTTGTATACTTTTACTTGTAATGGCATATTTTTTACTTGAGCTATTAATACATCGGCTCCAGTAAAATATGCCAATACTTCCTTCAGCTGTGCCCAGGACAAATACTTGTAAGTACAATTATTCAATACTTATTGAGTTACTGACACACACACACACACACACACACACACACACACACAGACACACACACACATATTATGCAGATAGGAGGAAATGTTTTACCTGAAGGGCTTTGACGTTGGACGAAGATTTTGACATAATCCTCCCGGTGAGTCCACTGACCTGGAGGAAGCACAGATCACAGACATTCAGCTGAGTGTGTGAGTGTGTGTCTGTTGTGTGTGTGTGTGTGTGTGTGTGTGTGTGTGTGTGTGTGTGAGTTTGTATAATGGGGGTACTGGGACTCTCTGTTTCTGTGGTTTTAAAGGGCCGGGATAGCGTTTCAGTTGCTTAGCGACAGATGCAGGTAGAGGACACGTTCTCTGAATCTTTCATGAGACCGAGAGACATAAAGAACTTCAAAATAAAAGTCCAGCACAGCTAGTGAAGTACTGTAGAGGTTTACTGGATGGTGAGTCAGAATATAAATACACTGCAGAGGTTATTTTACAGACAGATATTTACTCTCTGTAAATACAATCTGCCACACTGGCCTCAGTTTAAACCCAAACAAACCATATAAAGTCTCTTTTTCTAATATTCTCTCTGCACCAAATTACCTCATAACATAAGTATTTTTGTTGCAATGGTGAAAATACAGATTCTAGTTGAAGATAAAATGTTTAACCTGTTATTATTGTGATCGTAGCGGCATTGACATCATTCCACATATTTGTCCCGTCTGTGGCCTTCAAGTCTTTCCCTCTCAATGACAATGTAAAAACCTCAAACTCATCACACACACGTGTTTATTAATAAAGCCGATTTTAAAGGACCAGCGTTGAATGAAAGTGCTGCACGATAAAGTTAATATGTTTATGAAATTTGAAACAGGTTTGAAACAGGCCAGATTTTTACACATATTTTCTTATTGAAAACGACTCTTCTTCACGTTGCCTCGGCCCCGTTTCCCTCCCTCCCTCCTTCTGCCGTCTCACGGATCAACACCGACCCGAGAGGTTCCTGATGGGGGAAGTTTCCATGTTCTATTTATCTTATCTCAAAGTGGCTCCGAGCGGCCACAGAGAAGCCGAGTGAGGCTGATGAGTCTCAGTTGCCAAGGTGCTGTTTGTGCAGCAACACACAGCAGCGGCTCTGACGTCCTTGACATGAGAGCAAAAGCCTGGACACCACCCCCCCACTCCCCAGGGATACACAACCACAGACACACACTCGTAGTTATGCCGGCCCTGAGCTGCAGCTGCCCTCGGCCGCCGCTCTGCAAAGCCCCACAAGCCCTTTCACTTTCACACATGTCGCACTCTATGCACACCCACACACATACTGCTAACCGCCATACACTGTGGTAACCACACGTACAATTACTTCTCCGTGTGTGTGTGTGTGTGTGTGTGTGTTGTTTGTGATGTTCTCTAACAACAACAAGGAATGTGTGTGAAGCTGCTCGTGAGGAAGAATGAATGAACGGCTGCGCTCAGCTCACGTCTGCTGGCTGGATTCCATCGTAGGATTTACAGAGAACAAGAGTGAAATCAAGTTTCTACCTCGTCTCAGACACAGTTTCCCACAACGTTGAACTGTTCCTCTAAAGATTTACACCTAAAGACCAAGTCAGTGTGGTACAAACATGAATTTAGGCGAAATGAATGACGCCTTTGCCTCCAGTTTCCCTGCTGGTCATTGAAGAGAATGCAGGTTAGGGTCCATTTTTATATTCACCTTATAAACGGGACAAGTATAGTTTAATTTGAACCTGAAGTTAGAACCGACTGACACAGACAGAGAGGGAAATACTTTTTGTAAAGCATTTGTTAATAATAAGAAAAATAAAAGTTACACCAATGATGTGATTTTTTTGTGTTAAAACAGTTTAAATTCTCTTTTGATATAAACATAGATTGGAACTGGTTATTCCCCTTAAAACCTCTGAAGCTCTGTCCCACCAACTAAAAACTTTGACACACATGTACACACAGACACACACATGCATACACAGACACACAAATGCGTACACAGACACACACATGCGTTCACAGACACACACAAAGCAGCTGCAACCTACCTGTTGATGACAAAACCCTCTGTTGTCTAATTCTTGATTTTAAAAAGCCTTAAACGTTTCTCTCCAGCTCACTTGTGCTTTCTATCTCTCTCACAGATTTATTTGCCGTCCTCTCTCCATCTCTTTCTCTTTCTTTCTCATTCCCTCCTCCTCCTCCTCCTCCCCCCCCCCCCCCCCCCCCTCTCCTAGTAAGTGGCAGAAGGATTCCTCTCATATCTGGGATTTGTTCTCACTATAAATAGACGAGTGATACACAGAGGGGACCTGCTTTCTATCTACACACACACACTCACACTCTCACACACACACACACACACACACACACACACACACACACACACACACACACACACACACACATACACACCGCTCTTCGACACACATGGACACCCATCACAGACACACTCTTAGACACACATGGACACACTCGCACACACACACAGAGACAGACCAAAACACACTCAAACAGAGGCACAGGACACTTGAATCTCACTAATTAGAAACCATTTTTATTAAAGTATTCCAGTGAGGAATTAAACCTGACACAATAAAACACAAAACTCTCTGCATATATGGGAATGTATTATGTTTATAATAAAAAGCACAAACCCTATTTTAACATATTTTTAAGGTTTAAAAGCTAAAATAAAAAGTTCAAGTGAGAGATTGTATTTAACTGCGCGACCAAACTTCATTGTAAAAACTTAAACATGAAGGCACAAGACCATCAAAAGGTTTTATAAACACAACTCTAGTCTTTTATTTCTCTTCTATCTCGTCAGTATTTTTTAATCTTATTTATTACTTTATGTTTTATTGTTGATCCCTCTTCGGTACAAACACAGAGCCTTGGCCAACAGGTTTTACTTTCTAATCCCGTCACACGTGACTGTTGGGAAATGGTTTTTGTGCAAACCACAGGCCTCCTTTTCGGCCTAAGTGTGTGGTCAAATAGTAAACCACTCCGGAACTCAGTCTCCCAGAGTGCAACGTGTTCTCTTTGTCTTGAGAAAGCCTCTCGAACTCAGTCCCCCAGGATGCTGCATGTCCCTATGTCTTGACACCTTCACACAAAGGTGTCAAGAGCCACAATGCTCACCTCCTATTGGTCACTCCGGCCCAGGACCTGTGAGGTCAAGGGGCCAATATAAGGAGAGGTCTCCCCCAAACTCGCTCTCTCTCCACAACTCTTCAAGGAGTGACGCTGCCGGCTTCTCCTCCTGCATCGGCGAGAGGGAGAAACCTGATTGCTCCAGCACTTCTTCTCTTCCCACCAACAACCTGAGGTCAGAGGTGCAGCTTTCCAACTCATCTTCTCAAGGAGAAACCTCCTCTCAAATCAAGCTTCTACAACTTCCTAGCAGTGACTCGGTCTCCTGCAGGTAAGGACTTCGAACCAGCATCTGAGCACCGGGCTCCACAGAACCACTGAGGCAGAGACCTTACACAAAGCCAGGAGACGTCACAGAACTGCAAACTGCACAGCAGCTTTCTCCCTTTCTAAGGACTGGTAACATACTGGGCTTGATAATGATACTAGACTAGGCAAGACTGGTTATTAAATTCTAAGTTTGATTTGTGTGGTGATATTGTTGCTACAAGTTAAATGAAAGCTAAGGTTAGTTAGGCCATTCACAGGCTTCCTTTGTAGGTGTCCCTGATTTAGCACCAACACAGACACGCACATATCTTTTCACCCTGTTAAACCGTCCCCTGCACACAGTCGTTAACAACTTCCAAAGAAAGGGTAGGCTGTAAACGTTGGTGGGCCAAACCACTATTTTGAAAGCATGCTGACGAAGGTGTGAACTTTCACATATGTTCTCCCATTAATATTGCATAAGTGAATTTTGCCAACCGTTACACTGTTAAGAACTCCATAACCTTCACTGTTCATTATATAATCTTTTATAGTAAATATTGAGATTTCTAATTGAACTAGATCTAAATGAGACTGATCTTAATCAATAAATTGGCTATCTTTTCCCTTCTTTGAAGGGTGGTGCCCCG
This sequence comes from Pleuronectes platessa, assembly GCF_947347685.1. NCBI lineage: Eukaryota > Metazoa > Chordata > Actinopteri > Pleuronectiformes > Pleuronectidae > Pleuronectes > Pleuronectes platessa. The sequence goes on from NC_070645.1 coordinate 18,378,674, forward strand.
AGAGAACTTTAACCAACTAAAGTTATGATCTAATATTAATATTTTATTTTGATAACCAAATTGATTGAATGCCTAAAGGCACACCAATCTATGGTATCACTTTTTAAGCACTATTGCACAACATGACAAATTAAAATACTTGAATCCTCCCTGCCTTTATCATCTTCACAGGTTTTTTAGAAACTATCCTGTTATAAACACAGTTTAAAGTGTGTTTAAATAAAATTCAAAATGTTCAAATGAATGAATTTTTTCCCCTGCAGGACCAAATCCATTCAAATAATTGAACATTTAACCATGTGACACCCAAACACAAAACTGTTTCCTTGTATAACATCCACAAATATTAAGAGAAGGTGAGCGTCTTCATTTTACAGCATCTTCTTTAAACACTGTCACTTGAATCCGGAAAACTCTCGTCCTCATCTTAAAATGGCTCTGCCCTATTTCTGCTCTGACACTCACAGACACACACGCACACACACACACACACGTACACACAGAGGTAGCTGGTATTCCTGCTTTTATATATTCATGTGCATCCTCACTGTGATCTCACAGGGTTAAAGGTCTGTGTGTGTGTGTGTGTGTGTATATCTGTGTGTGTGTGTGCTCTCTTACCTCCTGGTGTGCCTGGCTGCTCTGCCCGGCCTGCGCTCCCTCTGAGGTCCTGTTCGGCTACCTGACCTGTTTCCTCTCGGCCTGATTGGCTCGGAGAGGCAGGAAACTCCTCCCTGAGAGGAACCCGACCCAGCATCAGAAAAGCAGAATGAGTTTCCAGCCTCTGTGCCTGTGTGTGTGTGTGTGTGTCTTTAAATTCTCTTTTGGCGTGTGTGTGTGTGTGTGTGTGTGTGTTTGTGTCTGCTGATTCCACCAACCTGTCTGTCACTGTGTCTCTCTGAGCTCAGAGTTCTTCAACTTCACCGCATCCCACTGATCAGACTTCATGAAAATTAATCTGTCATGTGCCCGGGTAGTAAAATGAAGCAACTCCAACAGTAGCTTTGTTTAATATTTCAAGGTATGCAAATGCAAACCACACGCACGCACACAGAGACACACACACACACATACCCACACAAGCGTATCAGGACATTAGGACAATGACTGTCATTCATTTTGGAGCCTAAACGTCATTGCTACTAACCAAACCAATCCATGCCTAACCCTACCCTCACCTTCCTCCTAACCTCAACCAGGACCACAGAAAAGAAGACTTGACCATGATGGCCACTAGTCCCTCAGCTTTTAAACTGGAAAAGCTTTATTCCCAGTGCATTTCATGTGTGTGTGGTTATGTTTGTGCAGTGCGATTCTCCTTGAACTTCTCAGATAAGCTTTTTTCTTGACTAGATCTCCAGTTCGAGGATGAGACGGCTCAGTTAGGGGCCGGACGAGCTGTGGATTTAGGTTCTATCCGAATTTAAATGAGGTAATAAAAGAGGAGGCGTGCAGAGAGAATCCTCAAGATAAAATTACCGAACGCAGCCAACTGAATAATGAGTCCTACATCTGGGGCAGGGATCAGAAAATAGTTTAGAATATATGTTTTGGCACAGATTTAACCCTCCAATCCCACATTGTAGTCGTACACAGAAACAAACATTGTGTATTTGCGATGAAACCTGTTTACTGAGAGAGTGGAGGCTCCGTGGGACTGTGTCAACATGTCAAGTTTTATCCAGGAGCAGGTTCATGTTCCCTGTTCCCATTTATGGCTTCGTGAGTCAGACTGGCTGTTCTTGTTACTTCTGACTCAGACCACACACATTTATTGGTGTCCTTTTACCCTCCTGACCTTTTGGTCACACGGAATGGAATATTTGAACCCACAGTTTGCTTTTATAATTATTTTATTTTTATCCCTGAAGCTCTTACAGACTCTGATTGATTGGTCTTGGCTTCTTTTTACAGACAAGTTCAGCACTCAAGTTTAAAGTCTTTTCTTTCAAATTACTACTTATAAACTCGTTGCTCTCAATCTTCAGTGGACCACACCGTATTTAATGCAATTCAATACAATGGGTTTATTGATTTGTTTATTTTTCTCCTGCTTTTTTTTATGATTTTCAAAAGAAAACAATAATAAAGAAAATATTATATTCCTTTTTTTGCATACCATGACAATCTAACCCAAATAACAGAACGTGATGGATCATAATTATTATAGTATAGCACAGTGCTGATGTACTTAGTTTTATAAGGAATGTACATTACATTACATATTTATTGTTTCAGTGTTATTTAATCAATATCGTATGCAGATGTTTATTTAAATGTGTCTGTCAAGGGGAAGCTGGGTTGGGGCTCGGGGGGGGGGGGGGCACATGGGACTGGAGTTATGTAGGATGTATTTAAAATGTTGACTCTGTGAATTATCAATGTGAAATTCCAATAAACAGAAGTTGAAAACAAAACAAAAAAGAAAAGAAAATTGAGAGAATTTAAAGTGAAATTCCTGGAGCTGACCAGTAGGTGGGAGGGGGCAGTGTGCTCTCTGTGTGTTCTTCTGCTGCTCCGCTGTAAAGATTTAGCAGAAGAAGAAAAAACCGGAAGTGTTATCTTTCCTGATGGTTCCTCTTGAATCTCAACATCTGTGAGAACAAACGTCACTTTCCTCCATCGTCTGCGTCGAGTTCAAGGAGCGAATCCGACATGACGACGCGGTGACGGACGCGTGGGACAGCGGGTAACTGCGTGTGGAGCCGCGGGCGGAGGGAGCGATGGAGACGGCGGCACTGGGCTGATTCTTCGCCCCCCTGAGCTGCACCATGATCCCCGTGTCTCTGCTGGTGGTTGTGATGGGAGTCTGGTGCGTGGTGTACCTGACCGACACGCTGCTCAGGGTCAGTGGCTCCTCCTCCTCCTGCTAGTGTGTGTGTTCACATCACTTAGTGTGTATTCGTATCACTTATTGTGTGTTTATATAAGAGGACAACAACCATATAGTAGTGTTACTGTAGCTGCAGCCTCCTGCAAGTACCTGGAAATAAAGACATGTTCTCAAGGTGCAGGGATGAAGAGGAGACTCTGTATTAATTATTGTTCTTTTTACCATAAATAACAAAGCAAATGTGTTTATATAAGATGATAACAGTCATATAGAGAGGAGTTTATAGTGTTACTGCAGCTATAGCCTCCTTAAAGTATCTGCAAATAAAGATATGTTCACAAGGTGCAGGGATGAAGAGGAGATTTGTTCTGTTTCTGTATTAATATTTATCATTCCTTAGTTTATCTTCATTTTTTTTTTTTACCATAAATAACAAAGCAAATGTGTTCATATAAGATTACTACAGTTATATAGAGAGGATCTCATATTGTTGTTGCAGCTACAGCCTATACAAGTACCTTAAAGTGCCTATGAATACAAAAATCAATTTATTTATTGTTCCCTAGTTTATCCTTATCTCTTTTTGCTATAAATCACATTTCTAATTTATTTATATTGGTTTTTGGCTATGTAGGTGTATGAGTTTGTATGCATATATATATATATAGCCTTATTTTGTATTATTTATAGTGTATTTATTCTTGCATATATTTGTTCTACATTATATACAATATACAGAAATAGGTAAACAACATATTTATAGATATATAGGAAGCTGGACTTATATATTCTTTTAAAGAGTAGATGACTTTCATCATGAATCATAAGGTCAACGTTCAGAGAAAGTCAAACTGGAGTTGACTGCAGCTAAGTGATGTATTCCATTGTGTTAAAAGCAGTAACCTCATATTTAGTGAAACTTATCACAACTCTTTCACCTCAGTGATATTTCAAAATACTTCCTCTTTAAGAAGCTCAGACGCATCATTTATCATCATCCTTCATCTACAGCATGACTGGTTTATATATTTGTTTCTATCTGTTTGGTTTGAAGGTTGTTTATGTGCATTGAGGACTGTGTTAAAGATTCAGACCTAATAATTCAGTTATCTACAAAGTGAACTCGACAGAAGCAATAAATCAAATCCATGTTGTAAATAAATATGCAGATTCCACAGAGCAATGAATAAGATAAAGACCTGAGACCTAAATAAAGATGTGTTACACGTCTCCACTTCCTGAGTGTAGTTTTCTCCATCAGTCTATCGTCCACTGTGAAATCTGCGTTTTTCTAATTTGTACCTTTTCTCTCTGACTCTGTCCCTCAGTCGTCATCGACACACAGGATCCGGTACGAGTCATGGCTGGCGAGTCGAGGCCTGATGTTGTCTCCCTTCCACGTGAGGTGGCAGACGACCGTGTTCAACCGGCTGTTTGCGTACTGCGCTCGCATCAACCCCCGAGCCCTCCACCTGTGGTGAGGACGCCCCTCGGCTGCTCCTGCATCATTTCTCTTCTTTCCTCAGTTCTCCGGCTCCAGTCGCTCCTGTTAAGCTAATTATTCACTGAAGCTTTAGAATAATACTCACTAATATGAGACAGGTTGTGTGTAGAAGCTTCAGGCTGGTAAAAACCCTGCAGGCTCTTATTCTTCTGACAGATTTATCACATTTATTTGAACATAAACAAACAAATGTTGGCGCTCGACCTAAATTCTCTGCTGCGTCGCCTCCGCCAGGTTCAACAGTGGTCTGGTGTTCGGTATTGTGTCCATGGTGGGATCTGTGGGGCTGCTGGTAAAGACGCTGCAGCAGACGCTGGCTCAGATGACCTCAGACAACCCGCGGATGGAAAGTCAACAGGCGCTGCAAGTGGTGGTACGTACACACGCATCACCGCACTGGAGCTTTATGAGCTTTGACAACAGGTGAAATAAATAAATCAGGAACATTCACTTAAATTTATCTGGTAGAACATTGTTTTTTTTAATGAACTGTCGCTCAGAGAGTAAATGTCCTTGAAAGTTCATACAAAGCTTCAATAGAGGGGCTGGAAAAAGCCTCCAGTTATGACGAGGGCTCTTATTAAGCATTTTCCTCCTGTTCCCTTTTTATTCATTGTGCTGTCAAGTAGCCGCGCGCTAATATGAGTGCTGTTCCCCGAGGACCTTTGTAGGTGATTCATGGGCGGCCATTAGCAGCACATTTATGCTAAATAGCACTCAGCCTGGAGAAAGAAGAAAAACACACACAGCACACAGTCAACAAGAGGAGGGAAGCTCAGGCCACAAAGAGAAATACGACTTCGGCCAAAATGTGACAATTACAGCTGCACTGTAATGTGAATTAAATATGTCTCAGTGTGATTTAAACACCTCTTCATTTGATTTCAATACATTTTACTGGGATTTCAATTCGTTTTAATGAGAATCAAATACATTATAATGAGATTCAAGTTAGTTTTAATGAATTTAAATATGTCTAAATAGATCTTAATGGGATTCAAACATGTCTTAATGAGATTTAAATTCTTATCATTAAATTTAAATGCGTTTTATAGGTTTTTAATGTCTTAATAAGAGTTAAATACATGTTAATGATACATGCGGATTGTTTATTTGCCAGTGTACAAAAGATTGTTTTTAATGTAATGTTTACTCTTTCTCCTCCTCCTCCTCCTCCTCCTCCTCCTCCTCCTCCTCCTGCTGTGGTTTGTGACTTTAGGTCCCTGGTGTCAATCTGCCCACGAACCAGCTCGGCTACTTCTTCACCGCCTTGCTGCTCAGTGGCGTCATACATGAGCTTGGCCACGCGGTGGCAGCACTGAGGTAACGGACTCGGTTTGCCAGCAGGGTTCATCATCATTCAGTGACCATTGAGATTAATTTTGTGTGTTCTGCACTGGGTGCTGTAGAAATACTGCTGCACACACACACTTAAGATGATTGACATTCATATTTAACTACAGATATTCTTCAGGAAGGTTTTGCTGCTGTTCTGTCATATCAGTGATCTCTGTGTTTATCATTTGACCTTCGTCACCTTCAGACCTGTGAGGAGTTGTGTGTTTAATGTTGTGTCCTTCTCTCACCTCTGTCCCTCAGGGAACAAGTGCGGGTGAACGGCTTCGGCATGTTTGTGTTCGTGCTGTACCCCGGGGCCTTCGTGGACCTGTTCACCACTCACCTCAACCTGGTGTCGCCCACGCAGCAACTTCGCATCTTCTGTGCTGGTACGATTTTCCGTTTTTATTAAATATATATAAATTCAGAGATCAGCTGATCACCTCCTCAGGGCAGAGTGGATAATCCTGATTATTTCCCCCCAGCTAATGTGATCACAGCTATTAATCAGAATTATTCAGGGGGTCACTTTAAATACTTGTTTGAGTCGTTCCGGTGAAGGTCACCCCCGAGGTCTTTCATTCCTGAACACCAGACGCCAGCTTCACATCAAATTATGTCAGTCTGCAATCAAGAGAATTATATTTTAATGAACTGACTGGTGGAGCTGGCACTTCACTCACGCATGGATGCAGCTGATGCCTCCTGCGGGCCACTGGGTGATCAGCGGGAGCCCGGTAATGACTGTGTGGTGGACAGATATAATGTAGGTTTTTTATTTGAAAGCAGGTTTGAAACAGAAGGTAAAAAAATAGTTATAATATATGAAATATGACAAAAACAAGAACCTGCAGGTCTGAAACGTCTTAAAAAGCTTATAACTCAGTTTCCTCAGGACATAGATTTAATATTTAAAATATTCTCTTGTTTTAAATATTCCCTTGTAGATCTATATGTATGTTGCAAATTATGATTTTTATGCACAATATATTTGTGCAACTAATAAAATATGATGCACAGTTATAGATTTAAACAGTTTGAACTATCTCACTATGATGTTGAAATCCTCTTTTGCTGAAGTAAATTTTAAATGCAGGACTTGTGGTGAGAGTTTAAAGATATATTCTTTTGCCGCCATGAACCTTTAGAGGGCAACGAAGAGCTACTTAAAACCCATCTGTGTTTTTTAAGTGGAGGAAACTTCCTTCAGTCTTTTGTTTATTATGAGAAGAGAATAAGTTTGGTGGTGACATGAGGCCGAGACGTTCAGTCAGGTCATATGACAAACTGCAGAGATGGTGTCATAACATCACGCTGGGTTTATTTCTCTCTCTCTCTCTCTCTCTCTCTCTCTCTCTCTCTCTCTCTCTCTCTCTCTCTGTCCACAGCCCTGATAGCTCTGTTTGCAGGCAGGCGGTGGGGGGGGGAGTTCTGTGACATAACATGTTTATTATTTATTGCTGGAGAGATTTGTGATTCAACTCCACTTGTTTGTTTACTGTAAAGACAATATCACAAGTTTATTCAATCAATCTGGAATTTCAATCATCAAAGTCTGACATAAAAACAGGGAAAAAAGAATTTCCTCTAACACTCCTTTATCTTAAACCATTAATTTAGTTTCTGTTGCACGACGCTGCCGTCATCATTCTGCTTGTTTACTGAATTTCTACCCAACTCATCCCCAAAAACTGGGACTTGACCTCATGAGGCAATGAGACGCTTCCTCGTGTGGTTTGAGGGCGACTGTCTGTGTCTTGTTGCATAATTAAGATGCTGGAGAAGTGAAGACGGTTAATTTGAGTGCACGGCGGTTTCTGTCAACAACATCGTGCAGCGCGTAGATGTGGAGAACAGCTGTAAACAGGCGAACCCTAGATTGTGACTGTCGGCTTTACAGTAGCTTCAGTTTGTTTTCCTGTTTGTGGGATTGATTTAATGACCTTCATGATCTTTACGACATTCATCAGTCAAATCTAAAAGTTTGAGGAGTTGGAAATGGAGCTGCATCGCTTGTTGATTAGTTCATTTAAGACATTTTATGGACTTTTTATACAGGAGTTTATAATTGGACTATTTAAGAATGACGACAAGTGTTAGTTGCAGCCCTATTATAGTCAAAATGTGTTCTTTAAAATGTCATAACTCTTAACTAAAAAACATTTATGAAATCAAGGCTGAAAAATCTAAAATATGTTTTCTTTATTTACTTTTGCTCGACAGGAGTCTGGCACAACTTTGTTCTGTGCCTGGTGGCGTTGGCTTTTCTCTTCCTGTTGCCCATCGTTCTCCTTCCCATGTATTCCACTGGAGGCGGAGCACTGGTCATCGAGGTTGTGCAGGTCAGTGCAACAAATCATTAAAGCAGTGATCAAACTTTCCTTTCCTTTATTTATCGGGATAAAGATGGACGACGTGTCTCTGCTTCCTTCTCTCATAAACAACGTGTGTGTCTTGATTGTGTGTCTCTATCAGGGCTCTGCGGCAGACGGTCCTCGGGGTCTGTCGGTCGGAGACATCGTGACGGGGCTGGAGGACTGTCCCGTCAGGGGGGTGGAGGACTGGAGCAGCTGCCTGTCTCACCTGTCTCACTCCCCACAGACCGGATACTGTGTCCCCGTCGCCAGCCTGCAGCCCAGCTGGGCTCATGGAAGAGGTGAGTGTACAGTGAGGGCACCTTCAAAATAAGAGAATGACATATTTAAAGTGATAGCGATGAATTTAAAGACTTTTTTCTTACTTGAGTAGCTTCTGAAATTATGATTCGTTATTCTAAATTAAAAAAATAACTTCTAAAAACAAAGCTCATTACTGAAAACCTCAGTCAGAGCTCCTGTTGCTTGTCTAATTATTACAGTGTCAGACTCCAGACTTCATAATTAAGGAACAAATAACAGAAACGTTCATTATAAAATTACCATAATTTCATGATGAGCAGCAGTAATTAGTTTATTAGTCATTTGTCAGAACATTAAAGAGAAACTGATGGATTATTAATAGTTTCAGGTGTTTCTCACGAATACCAAATATTTTCTGCTTCCAGATTCTCAAATAGGAGGAAGTTGCTCAGGCAATCTTCAGCTAAATATGTTTTATATCCTGGACACACACACACACACACACACACACACACACACACGCACACACACACCCCTCCCTCTGCTGACTGAACTCTCCTTTATGTAATCATGCAATCACTTAACAATGCTTCTAGTTTTCATCTGCTGCTGTTGCTAATTATTCATTATTCATGAACTCAGGTCACCCTGTGTTTATATATATTTGCATTGTGTTCGTTTTAAAACTTTTACATTTTTACATTTGTTGGTTTGCATAATTGTTTAGTATTTACCTGTATGTGATCAATATAATACCTGGAGGCTACAGTCGGTGGTTTTGACCCAAGGGAGTTTCCATTAAATGTTTTCAATGGTTAAATGGGCAGATCAGGTTTTTCACCTTCTCTAACAAACCGACTGTAACTTTGTTGTATTGTTTTCTGAACCAGTATAATGACAAACAAGAGGTTGTGGTGACATCCGAGGTTATGTTGTTTATTGTGTATGATGATCTACTGTGATAATATTGACTGAAAGAAAACATCAGTTCATTCGTTCATTCTTTTCTTTTCTTTGTCTCCTGTCTGTGAAGCTTTCAAGCGTCTGGATGGAACGATGGACTGCTGCAGCAACAACAGCCTCACCGATCTCTGCTTCTCCTACATGAAGCCACAGGGCCGGAGCAGCCGGGAGAAGGAGGTGACACACACATACACACACACTCACACAGACTCACACACACACACGCTAACACAGACGGGGAGAATTTATGACTCGTTTATCATGTGAACAAGTTTCCGAACCAATTTTATGTGTCCCCAAACCAAAATCACTAACTTCCTTTATTCAACTCTCTTCCTGATTCCCATTTTTGGCTGCGACTGCTTGACTTTTGTTGCACATGATAACATTCCAGCTTCAGTTTAGTAATATGATGTTAAAAGATAAAGATGTCAAATATTCTCCATCAACTTTCACATTCCTGTTTGATTTACTTTGCTCATGGTCTCAGTTCATGTATCCTGGCTGCACGATATCGCACATTATTCAGTTTTTGTGTGTCTCTTGTGATCCTGTGTAGTTCGCCTGCATGCCGGTGCGTAAGATGGTGACGGGGACGCCGGTGTGTCGCAACGACAACGACTGCGCCGCACACACCCACAGCGTCAGCGTGTGCGTCAGCCCGTCTCTGGAGAACCAGACGCGCTTCATCCGGGTCACACACCCTCCGAACACACACATGCTGTTTGTGGGCTATCCGCCGCACCTTCAGTACGCAGGTATGTGTAGTATGAGAGTGTGTGTGATGGATTTTATAATTGTTCGAATGTCGTTGTTTCACCCTCTAAGGATTGTGGGACGTTGTGTCTGTTATTTTCATTTAATCGCTGTTTACAGTTGAGGTGTTGAGGTGATTTTTCAGTTTTCAGTGAAATAAAGTGAGTGAGCAGGACGAGACTTGACCTGAAAACCATCCTACGTTTTATTTACTCTTTCCTCAGTGAGTCTGACCAACTTCATCCCTCGCTTTACTTTCCTCCACCTGGATCTGCCCGTCTTCCTGGAGACCTTCTGCAAGTATCCTTCCATGTTTCAAAGACTCTCCAGGCTCCGGCTGTAATCAGGTGATGGATACACGAGACAGTGGATTTAGAAAAGTCAACACTTCTGTCACTGGCACAAAATTCATTAATTTGTATAGAATTCTTTGGGTTTTCTAGATTAATATAGTTTCACAATAAAAAGCAAGAAGAGAAATCCCTGGAAGTGTGATGTACAAGAAATACAAAACATTTTACAGTTGACCTCCAGACCCTGAAAACCATGAAAACCCATAAATCATCCTTAATATTCATTATACATATTATTAGTAATGTTTGATCTGCATCTTATAAAACACATCTAAATTTGTATTAATCAGGTAGAAATTGAGTATCTAGATCAGCCTCTTTGATGATGATGATGATGATGATGATGAAGGAGCCGAACTCCTCCACTGTGTAAAGACACATGATTGTCTCTGGCCCTTGACCCGGACGTCTCTCAGATACGTGGTGTCCCTCTCCGGTGCGTTAGCCGTGGTGAACTCCGTGCCGTGCTTCGCTCTCGACGGCCAGTGGATGCTGAACGCTCTGCTGGAGGCCACACTGGTTACAGTGGTAACGGATCGGCAGAAGCGCGAGCTGATCGGCTTCTTCCTGCTGCTGGCCGGCAGCGCCCTGCTGGCGGCCAACGTGGCGCTGGGCCTGTGGATGGTCACGGCGCGGTGAACCGCAGCGGTTAGCTATCTTAAAGAAATGGAATGAGTAGATAGATCCCTGCGTGGACAGATGTTTCTCTGAGGAGCTGGAGACGTGCAGACCGTTAAACTGTGAACTTACAGGGAACAGACTGCGATACCAAACTTCACTGTCAGACTTCTGGAATCTGTGGAGCAGAACGTTTCTCTGCCTCTCGGCCCGTTCTGATCCACCAGGGAAAAACATACACGACTCACTTCTTCCACCTTGTTTCCACCATACACACTAAAGCACATATATAAATAAATTGCTTATCGCAAAGCACCGTCCTGTGTGACTGTTTACAAAGACTGCACAGTCTTTACAAATTCAAATATCTATATACTGTGTGAGAAAAAAAACCATCGTGGTTCTTAAGGGTTTGACTCCTAGAAGCCATATTTCCCTGCTGAACAACTGTGTTTGTTTTGGCCTAAACTAAGTTCAACCTTAGTTTTAAAAGCCTTTATTCTATTGGCTAATGCATGGCAATACTTTTAATTTACTACCACATATCACGGCCTCCACGTAAGTGTGAACATTGGTTAATGATTTCATGAAAGGCGACTAGACGATCTGAAACGTGAGCTCAGTTCAGTTTCTTTCTCTTCCTCGACATTGCGTCCGAAAGCGACTGAACTCTTTCCTCCCGAAGTTTAAGTTTGACTCTCGAACTGTTTGTGACCTGTTTGTAAAAGTTCATTGTTAAAGCTGTGGAATAAAAATTTGTTTTATTTAAGGGCTCTCTTTTTTTAATAGCTGTTTTGAATAAGTCTTGAAAGATCCTTCCCAGTTCCTTACTTTGTTTTCTTTTCTTGTGTTGATTCTTTGTGTGAAAGACTAAATGACCATGATGCATCACATAAAGATTATTTATTGTTGTGACGTTCTCTGCTGTTGTAATATCACTGCTCCTGTCGGGGGAGCGAGAGGTCACGGTTCCATCCATCGATCTGTTCGGGATCATTCGAGGATGAAGTGCAACCGGACATGTGGCGGGCGACAGCCGGAATAAAATCAAATGATGAATCTGAAATCAAAGTGTTGTGTAGTTTTATAATATTTAAGTGTAACAGGACGGATTGTAATCAGTTAACATTTAATCCTGGAAAGAAAGTTGAGCTGCAACTTTTCCCGTTAATTAAAAGTCACTAAGATTGTGAATGACTCTACATTTCATGGAGTAATCTTTAGACTCCAGTTTCAACCAGGTATAATTGTTAATAGTGAGACCCGCACCTCCTCACTAATTTCAAACCCTTGGTCTTCTCAGCACTCTTCCTCATTGTCTTCCTCACAGACAGAGCAACCAAAGCCCACCAGCCTCACTCTTGGCTCCAGCCCTCAGCCTCAGTGTGTTGCTTCAGTCTTTTCCAGGGAGCCCTGCAGTGATTATGTTTTTCCTGAGTGTGTCGGCGATGGAGGCGACACGTAGTAATTTCGAAGGGTGTTTCCCACAAACCTATAAACACACGAACGCCCCCCAGCTTAACCACAGAGGTGTGTTTAGCGGGGATGAGCAGACACCTCAGTCAGCAGGTTCCAAAATTGTTGCTTTATCTCTGTTTTGGAGACTTTGTGCGATTAGAGAAGTTGTGTGGGAGGATTCAGAACATGGTTCTCGCCTCTTTCTCGTGTTTATGTGTCTGCGTTCAGATAAGGTGGATTTCCCTTCCCCCCCAAATCAGCGTTGAAAATGATCACTAATGTGTTCTTGCGTGTGTGTGTCTGTGCTGCTTATCTCACGCTGATGACAGCCTGCAGGGATGTTTGTATAAACAGACATGGGAGGATGATGATGATGATGAAGAGGAGGAGGAGGAGGAGGAGGAGGAGGACAGGTCTGGTTCATACTGAGCCACATGCCCTGGAGTTGACTCACTGATTTACAACCTGCGTATATAATATGGAATCCAGTCACAGATCTGACCTGGAATCCTGTAAGTGGAGTTTAATAATGAAGTTACTCCTTTTTTTTAAGTTTTAAATTAAATTTCACAGGACTATGACCATACGTCAAATAATGAAACATTGGGTCCAAATACATTTAACTGCATCAATAAATAATGTGTTATCAAAGAATAAATAAATCATTCTGTTGCCCCGGCGAAGAATTAAGAGTCTGAATGAGAAGCGGAGACACAATGAGAAGTAGAGGGAAAAGTTTTCAAAAGAGTTCAAACAATGAGAATTAAAACAGATCTGGAGTCAGAAAATGCTGAACAATAGCATCGTGGTCACAGGGTTCGGTTTGATGAATGGGTGTTTGCAGCAGCACAGGAAGACGAGTCTATATAGAGACTGTGTCACCGCCACCGACCCACAACCCTAAAGAGCACACTCTCTCTCCACAAAGGAGGAGGTGGACCAATCAGGAGCTGCGGCCTTATTATCAGCCGCACCTCCTCTTAGAAATTAGTGATGAACCGAAACACTGATGTGTTTTTACAGGCAGCGTCATCATCGGACTAATCGATTGTAATCAGTGTCTCCTGTGTGTGTGTGCGTGAGAGAGAGAGAGAGAGAGAGAGGGTATGTGTGTGTGTGTGTCTGAGAGAGAAGGGTGTGTGTGTGTGTGTGTGTGTGAGAGAGAGACAGGGTGTGTGTGCGTGAGGGAGGGAGAGGGTGTGTGTGTGAGGGAGAGAGAGAGAGTGTGTGTGTGTGTGTGTGAATCTAATTCTATTCTGGTCTACTGACTGTCTGATCTGATAAATGTTTCGAGCAGGGTACCCTGCTGTTTTGAACATGAGATTAAACACACACACACACACACACACACACACACACACACACACTTCATATGTACCTTTACACTTCTTACAGGGTCTGCAGCCCCTAATGCCACACACGCAGACACACACAATGTTCTGGTTTTAGCCAATGAATTTGATAAATGATTTCTGTTCTCCACTGGGACGCCTGGTCCCTTGTGTCCTGGAGGGGAGGGAGGGAGGGAGGAGAGGAGAGGAGGAGTAATGGGGGAGAGGAGGAGTAGTGAGGGAGGGAGGAACAGTTTGAAGAGCTGGGGTGAAGTTAGAGTCCTGCAGTTACTCAGATAGCAGCTGACACAGATAGAGAAAGTCCAAAGTAGAATATAGATTAATTAAAAAAAATCAGGAATATGTACTAAAAACCTTCTGGATTTAATTTTGTCCTTTTAATTCATTTATTTTTTCAGTTTTCTCCACTTCTTTTGCTTTTTGTTGTGTTTTTCCAGCTGTCAAGAGATTTTTTTTTAGTGTGTTAGTGTGTTTGTGCATGTGTGTGTGTGTGTGTGATATAAGTAAGTCATGGAGCTGGAGCGTTTAGGTGGCGGTGGAGTAAAACCCGAGAGGGGCAACACTCGTCTCTTCAAGATCGCCCTGGCCATGTGTGTGTGTCTCTGTGCCGCTCTGCTGCTCGCACTCATACTGGGTAAGTCCATAAACACACACACACACACACAGCCACACACATACTGTACATAAACACACACTTGTCCTCATGCTGCATTATAATTTGCGAGGAGTTCCACAGAAAGCGTATTTCACAGTGCACGCTCAGATTATAGTACTACCACTGTAAATTACACACACCAGTGCACTGGCTGGGAGCAAAGGTCTCTGTGGAGGGCTCCGCGGGTAACTAGTGTCAAACTATTTTTGGTCCATATAAGGTTTCATATATAGACGCCCCCACACACACACATGCACAACCTCGGAGTCCTCTTAACGCTCTGTGGGAGTCAGAGTGGACGCTGGGAAGAGAGGGAGGAATGTGTGTGTTGACACTTTGTGGGAATTGTCTCCTGCATAATGTGAAATTAATTAGCAGGAAGTTTGTGGGCAGAGAAGTGGTGGGTTAGGGTGTGTGTGTGTTTATTTATTTATTTATAAAGGCCAGTGCATGTTAATTTACACTAGTAACTCTCAAAATACATGAATATAGTTTGAATAAACTTTATATAAACTAAAAGGGAAACAAGAAATTATACAAATTTACATCTGTAATCATATTATGTTGATTTAAAAGAACCAGTTTGTCCTGGTTGTTTAATTTAGCTGCATATTAATGTTAGAACACAGGGACTTGTGACAACTGCCCATATTCTCTCTCAATGCTCAATGGACTGGATCCCAAAAGCAAAAATCTTAAATATCAGGACACGCGTTCACGTAAAAGCCTTAAAATTCTCTGTATTTACCAATTTGTGAAGAGTGAAAACAGTGATGAGTTTTCATGCAGCAAAGATGTTTATTACTGGACTGATGAGTTAATGGATTTCCACGAAAGTCGGTGGAAGGATGTGGTTTTTGTGTATTAGGAAAGAACCCATTCAATTTTGGTGCAGATCCAGATCAGGGGGCGGATGCAGGAATTCTTTCTCACTAACTTTAACACTGTGAGATTTCTCCGGTTTCCCTGCGAGTAATTCATGGAATCTTGATGGTAAAATAATAGGGATGTTTATGGGACAGATATAAGTTTGTGAAATTAAATGCAGCTTGATTGAATTTAAAGGAGCCATAGGGACGATCTAGTTTCTCATTGTTTCAGCTCGATGAACTTGATCACAAAAGGAAAAGCAGGGTCACTTAGATTTGAGCAGGATCTCACAAAAGACTGGACACCAGTGTAACTCTGTGATTCATATATAAACCCTGTTAACTTTCCTTTAACAAAGGGTAAAACTCCACATGGTCCAAAGTTTAAAATACTCTGTCACGTTTAAACAAACTGATCTATAATTGTCACGTGTTGTTTATCAAACAAAGTGTCTCTTGGCTCTCGATCTTCAGGTTTAACATATAGATGAACTTCCTGTGTTGGTAGTTTGAGTCGTGCGTGGTTGTGAGGATGGTCGAGGTTGGGAGGGGTCCTTGGATTTTTTATTTTTTTTGTTATTGAGGGAAGCCAACATTCTTGTGGCGGCATTGAAGTGTAATTATGTCATGTGTCTATGTATGTAGCACCACACACCCACTCGGATGGAAACACTCCAAGCCAGCCGTGCGATTGACCGGACACAGGAATGCCAAGTGGCTGCTTTGATTTATTTTAATTAATATTTGTTTTCTAATGAGTTTAAAGCTTCTGTTAGATTTGTTTACATGCGTGTTCGTGTCCCTGACATGTTTTTGTATCTCGGTGACAAACGGCAGTGACACTGGAGCCTAAGACAACCAAATGTGTGTGTGTGGGTGTGTGGGTGTGTGGGTGTGTTTAGAGCTGTGTGTGTTTGTGTGTTGAGGTTGCTCCAGGCCAAGTGGGTCGTGCAGGGTCGAAGCTGTGTGAGTGTGCATTTGGGTTTTTCTAAATCTGTGAGCCCAATTTCGAGGAAGAGGAGTGAATGGACAAACCTGTGATTACAATGTCAGAAGGATAAACTACAGGAAGTAGATTCTGTTTCTCAATTAAAGCAATAACAAAAGACCTGAGTGTCGGTTCAGGGGCTGCGTCCTTTGGAGGATGTGGTCTCTCTAAGGCTTTGTGTCATTATTAAATCATATATATAAAATATCACGTGGTTTCAGCTTCTCAAATGTTTGAATTTGCTTTTTTTTTTGCCTAATAAGCTGTTTCCTCTCTCCTGGGGTCACATGTGGTTGGTCCACTTCCACATAAAGTTTCCACTGTTGAGTTGTTCTTGGAAAGCTGGTTGTGTCACCGGCAGAATTGTACATTTATGTGGTTTCAGGGGGGGGGGGGGGGGGGGCGCACTGTATATAGACATGCATGCAACCAGAATAACACAGCTCTGTGAGTCACAGCAGACGTTAGGTTGTCACCCTTCATCATTCGACTCTTTTCCGCTCCCTCAGTTTCCCAAAAGTCCAGCGGGGAGGAGTTCTGTCTGACGCCAGAATGCATCGAGGCAGGTGAGGAGTTCCCTGAGCTGCCACCAGGGGTTTGTAAAGCACCAGATGTTTCAGTCGTGACCGAAGTGTCTAACGTTCACGTGTGTCTCCTCTTCCTCCTGCAGCCGGCTCCATTCTATCTAAAATTGATCGGGCAGTGGACCCCTGTGAGGACTTCTACAGCTTCTCCTGTGGAGGTTGGCTGAAGGACAATCCCATCCCTGAAGATTCCTCCTCGTACGGCATCTACCCCTGGCTGCGGCAGCACGTCGACCTCCAGCTCAAAGGTGACTGGGAGAAGAGAGGGAGGCCATCTTGTCCTTATGATGTCCGTGGAGAAGAACTGTTATAATGACCCGCACTGTTTCTTCTGTCAGAGTTACTGGAAGCTCCATCCAACCCCGATGAACTGGAGGCAGTGACCAAAGCTAAGATCCTCTACCGCTCCTGTTTGAACGAGAGTGAGTCCGACACACGTCCACTGGGTTTTGTTCTGATATCTCCTCCAGCCACTAATCTGACCTTCTTTGTGTCTTCTTCACGAAGCCATGCTGGAGAAGATGGACACCAAACCGATGCTGAAAACGCTCAGACAGCCGGAGTTCCGTTGGCCCGTGGTCGGGGACGGGCTCGGCGGCGAGTACGAGTGGTCGGCAGCTCGGTGGAGCCTCCTGAAGACTCTGGCTCAGATGAGGAACCAGCACAGCAAGAGCGTCCTGCTCCGCCTGTACGTCTCGCCTGACGACAAGAACTCCTCCAAGTACATCATCAAGGTCAGACATCCACACGGTTAGCATGTTTATCAAGGGTAGATGTGACAGATAGATTTTACAGATTGACCATACACTTGATTTTAGACAAATAAATGATATAGAACATTGTGAATCCGTCTTCCTGCAGCTGGACCAGGCGTCCTTGTCTCTGCCCTCGAGGGAAGACTACACCACCAACACGTCCTCTGCCCAGGCCGTGAGTTTCTGCTTCATCCGTCTAAAAAAAGTCCATCTTCCTCCAGCAGCTATTCTCCTCCGGCTGCAGGGATGAATTATTGTGGATGATAATTTCAGCCGTTTGAAATATGAGTTTTGACGTCAGACGGTCAAAGGCAGAACTTAATTTGAGAAAAGGGAGTAGATAGTTATTTCTTAGGTAAAAAGAAAACTTTATCTTGTTACTACTTCAGTGTCTCTATCTGTAGTTATTTCTGCTGTCCAGGACATACAGTACCCACATACTGTAAATACCAGAGTTTACAAAAAGTTTCACTTGCAGTCTTACAGCAGATACAAGGACTCAGGGTTCATACTCCACATAGCAAACATATTTTTAACCATCTTTAAATCAGTCTTAGTGCGATAAGTTGTTTTTACTGTCTGAAAATATGTCAAGAAAATTATACATAATTAACATTGCAAAGTAAAAATTAAAGAAGAAACCAAATTTATTTAATGAGATTGAATAATCGCACTGTTGACGCTTTGGTAATTTATAGTTTATTTTCGATTCATTTGTTTTGTGCAGTTGATTTAAATATGTTTTTAGATTCATGGCTTAAACACTTTCTGACTAATTTATAAAAGTTATGAATGTCTTTGTTATGTTGTTTGAATAACTTTGACTCTCTTAGGGTTTCTACTACTGAGTCAGCAGCTGCCAATCTTTATTAGGAAGTTTGTTTTCATCAGTTTTCACACTTTGTAATAAGTCTTCAGATTTGCATTTATGAATATATTAATGATGTTATTAAGGGTCTTGAGTTTTTAAAGCTGATTTCCATTAATGGATCGTTTATAAAGGTTTCTACAATCCCTCAAGTCTGTGGCTGTAAATGTTTATAATTATGTCAAACCTTTTCCTATTAAGTGCACATATCCATAAAGTTGCCTTAATAAAATCAATTAGTCACAGCTTATAAACCTTATGGTGCTCTATCAAAATATCACACAGATTCATCAGTTCATTTCTCTTTAGTGTTTGAACCTGGATTGATCGATAAATATTTTCTGCTGCTCTTAAAAACGTTATTTATGAGAAAAACATGAATTTGACCAAATGAATGACACAAACTGATAAAGGAGTGAAGTATTATCTAAGAGTAGATTTAAGCCTTTGACGTCAGCTGATGTCGTGGTCGTCACAGTAGCTCACAGCAATGAACCAATTTGTCTCTCTCTCCCTCTCCCCCTCTATCTCTCTCTCTCTCTTTCTCCACCCCCCCCCCCCCCCCCCCCCCCCCCCTCTCTCTCTCCAGTACCGTGCTGCCTTGCTCAGCCTGATGACGGACACGGCCGTCATGCTGGGCGCTCCAGAGTCGTTGGCGAGGACCCAGATGGAGAAGGCGCTCGCCTTCGAGACCAAACTGGCTCATGTAAAGACGTCAAGTCACATTAAGTCAAATATCATCTTCATTGAGTGAATGGAAACGATTTGACGGCAACTCTGTGTCTCTGGAGCTCATTAAAACTCAGTATTATCCCCCATGAAGCTTGCTGCTGATCGGGTCGTGTGTGTGTTTTTGTGTGTGTGTGAGTGTGTGTGTGTGTGTAAACCTGCTCTTTGTGTTGACAGATCCTGATTCCCTACGAGAACCGCACCAGTGAGAACATGTACAACAGATACTCGTTGTCTCGCCTGCAGCGCTCCGTGCCACAGGTACTTTAGAGTCAGACAGAAACTGGGCTTCAACAGGATCATCAATCTGTTTATGAAGTGATTGATATGATTAATGTCTGCGTCTCCTCGTCTGTAGTTCGACTGGCTGGGTTTTGTAAAAGCGGTGGTGGAGTCTAGGAGCGACCCGACTCGCTCCATCTCCTCCTCCGAGCCCGTCATCGTCCGAGCTCCTCAGTATTTCAAGGAACTTTTCAAGCTCATTAACGCCACAGACCCCAGGTACACACACATGAACACACACACACACATGTGAATACGCAGACAGAGGGACACACACACACACTGAGGCCTCGGGGCTCCTGTCTCTCGTTATAAGTGATTTATGGCGTATAATGAGATTACATGTATTAATGAATTGTGCTCTCTCTCTTCAGGACCGTAGCGAACTACGTGCAGTGGAGGACGGTTTTCTCCAGGATCACGACTCTGAGTCGTCGTTTCCTCTACAGATACCTCGACTACGCTCGGGTACGAACACAAGGCCTGTTCCAGAATCTGTCCTGGTTTGGTCATTGCTCTCTGAGATGCTCCTTCATTGGTTGAGAGCCAGAAAAATCCTTTGGAAACTTTAAATCAGGTTGTTTTTCTTATTTTACGAGTTGACGGTTTGCAGATCCATAGTTTACGGCTGTTTGAGAAGTTCCTACTGTGTACTTTATATCTGGAACGTGGTACTATGAAGTTTTACTATAAACACAAAGACCAGGACTTTAGATACTGGATGTTTCTTCTCTAATTTTAACTCTCGTAATATGTGATTTATGTTTTAATTAATCCTGATCTCAGAGTTAATTTAACAAACTATAAATCTGAACCAGGCTCAAACAAACTATTCTCTTCCCTTTAAAGTAACTGAAGCTGCGCAGATTATTTAGACTTGACATATTTCAGTGTTCTAACATTTAGGCCAACAAATAAATATATTGATAAATAATTCAGTATCTGTTTTGCCTTGTAAACAAAGCTTTGTAGCTGAAAATCAAATTTTTCTGCAAGGGAAGAAACATGACCTCTATCTTTTAAAATAGAACAAGATGTGAGCCAAAGAGCTTTTGCTTTAATATTTGGAAGAATTCTTTCTTTTGTTCACTGCATTGTGCATCATTCATAAATAAGTAAAGGTTGTATTCATGGTTGCACATTTCAAAGTGTTTAAAAGAGGTTGAACATTCAATAAATAAACTAAATATACTTTTTTACATGAAGAAACCCTCAAAATGTAAAAACTCTCACATGTGATAGTTGCTTGATTTCTTATCAAACTTTGTTTTCTGTTTTCAAGACCAGGGAGGAAGCTCCTGATGAATTTAATAGTGAACCATAAATTCCACATATTGACGTTTCCCACCTTTTTTCCATTTTGAAGATAACCACAGGAACCACCTCTCTCACCCCGCGCTGGGACAAGTGCGTGAACTACGTGGAGAACTCGCTTGTTTACGCCATCGGACGCCTTTTTGTCGACACACACTTCCAGGAGGACAAGAAACACATGGTGCGTGTGCGTTACCCGACGCGACCTCACGTCTCACATCTCGGGTCAAGAGTCTAACTCGTGTGTGTGTTAACAGATGTGTGTCTTCTGGCGATGAGGTTATTTGATGTTGTGGCATCTGCGTCAGTGCGGCTGTGTGTGTTTGTTTATGTCACAGTGACACCGAGCACTTCATGTTTTAGTTAATGCTCTTACTGTGCGGTGGAAAACACACATTTATATCCTTGTGGGGACCTTTTCTGACATAATGCATTCCCCAGCCTCTTACCCCCGACAATCACAACTATGTAATCGACCTAAAGAGCCGGAAGTTCTGCCCCAAAGTGAAGTCCGACCCAAATGTCCTCACTGTCTGAGAACGTGTGTTTCCTGGACGTCCTCTGATCTCCTTTCTGTGTCCTTCCTGAATCTGTGTTTGTTTCAGATGGAGGAGCTGATCGGGGGCATTCGCTGGGCGTTCATCGACATCCTGCAGAAAGAGAACGAGTGGATGGATCAGTCGACGAAGACGAGAGCCGTAGAAAAGGCAGGACAAGCCGTCAGCTCTGATGTCACTCATGGGTTTATTCCCACAATGCTTTGCAGCACACAGGATTAACCAAAACACACTTTTCTTCAAGTCACAGTTGTTTTGTGTGTCAACTCTAAATTGTATCCTCCAGTAAAGCTTTAACTCTGTGATACCACTAGGGGGCAGCTCTGTGTTGGTTTTTCCACCAAGTGAAATATCTGTATACATACATGTACCCATAGAGAAAGGAACTGCACTGTGCCCCATTGGTTTGAGGCTAAATTATCTAATCATCCACCAACTGTGGTGCAACAACATTATTTGTTTCATATTACCAGACTCAAAGTTCAACAAGGACAAACTAAAACTTCTCCCTCAGAGTGTTTTTTGTCTGGATTGGCTCAAAACTTTAATTCCACATAAATCTGATAAATCTCTCCTCCATCGTCGTGGCCTGTGATGAGTTTAATCTTATTCTCTCCGTCAGTTACACTAAATAAATATCTGACTTGTACATAATCATAATCAGATTTATCCGTTGAAGCTTTTCTTAATGTTCACTCTCCTGTTGCCGTCTCTCCAGGCTCACGCCGTCCTGGCAAAGGTCGGCTACCCCGAGTTCATCCTGAACGACACCTACCTGAGCGAAGACCTCAAGGAGGTTGGTTTGGTCCTTTACGTCACAGGGGAGGGTCAGAAATGATGAGAATGATGGGAAATCACTGTAAAACTTCAAAATAAGTTTACTTTATTCAAACTATCAAGTGATTCAATCCATCCAAGATGCAGCTGATTATGACGAGTTACTTTAACTGAGCACCAAGTTCCATTTTCAAACTTCTGGACAGTTTAGAGGAACAATGACATCAAGGTGGAAAACTGCCAAATCAAAACGTCAGATTTAACACATTTGCACGACTAAGCTCGACTTTGAGTGACAGTTGTATTTGTGTGTTTTAGCTAAAGTTCAATGAGATGGATTATTATGGCAACGTGATGCAGACGCTGAAGTTCATCGCCCAGTCCGATGTCACCTGGCTTCGAAAGAGCGTCCCACGTACAGAGTGAGTTTTCATCCACATCTGTTTACTCACCTGTTTCAGTTGGAAATGACAATAACTGGACAAAAAACAAACCGTGTCAATAAAGTCAAAATAAGACGAATAAATCAAATAAATCCTGATGTACATAATAAAGTGAGTGATAGAAAGGTCACATTTAGTTTTCACCATCTGAAGTTTCTCCAGATTCAGTCAGAAACTTGGTTTTGTGGCCGACATGTTGTGTGATTCTCTTTTCCTCCTTGTTGACTTGCATCTGAATGTGTTTTGTGTTTCAGGTGGTTTACAAACCCAACGACTGTGAACGCCTTCTACAGTTCATCCACCAATCAAATCCGTAAGATACGACAACATCTGACATCATTTGAATTCAATTATTTATCAAATTATGACCAGACAGAATAAATCTTTACTGTACATAGGTCCAGGGTGAATTTGTGGGATCATTATCTCTTTAAATGTGCAAAGTAATTTGGAATCTACTTGTTTAAATTGCCTGACCTTCCTGCGCTGACTGAATCCGGACGGAGCTTCAGACACAAACCCTGTTGATCCTCTCGTTTTCAGGATTTCCTGCTGGAGAGCTGCAGAAACCTTTCTTCTGGGGGAGAGAGTATCCGAGGTGAGATTAAAGAAATGTGACGCGCTCTGTTAACGGACCAAAGAAATGCCGCCTCACGCTTTCCTCCGGAGCGGCGAGGAGCTCTGAATTAATAACGGGCTTTTCTCCAGCACGAACCTCGCTAATAGAAAAATCACACAAGGCTTTGCTTTACACCTCATTCTCCACAGGTCATGAAATCACTGTGTTTTATTAGAAATAAGATTTAATTTCAGATTATTATTATATATCAGTGTAGAGTAAATATTTCAAATTTATAGATGATAGACTAATATTGCAGTTTAGTTTGAAAGATAAATCACATCAGGGGTATTCAGATTGTTAAAATATTAATACTTCATTGCTGTGACTGTTCCTCTCGGTGTCTCTCTCCAGGTCTTTAAGTTACGGGGCCATCGGGGTGATCGTGGGACACGAGTTGACTCACGGCTTCGACAATAACGGTAACAACACTTTGTTTGTTCAGACAGCGTTCAGAATTACGTCAATACCACTTTGTGATAAAGATTATAAAGGGATCAGGAGCTGAGGTTAAACTGATCCAGCGTCCGGGCACCTTGAATCAATACGTAGTAAATTAATCGTCAGATTGATTAAAAGAAAGTGGTTCTAGATATTTGTCATGTCTTCACTCGAGTGTGTGATTTTTATGTGTGTGTGTGTGACGCTTCCCTGAACAGGTCGTAAATATGACAGGAATGGGAACCTGGACCAGTGGTGGAGCAACTCGTCCATAACAGCCTTCACTGAGAAGACCCAGTGCATGATAGACCAGTATAACGGCTACCTCTGGGAGGAGGCCGGCCTGAATGTGAGAAACCACAGGATTTACAGCTGCTCCGGCAGGAACATGCATTATTTATTAAACTCATAATCAATCAACTTCTTTTATCATATTGTTGTATAAGTGTTTTACGGCTTTGTGGATGTTTTTGCTCCGCAGGTTCGGGGGAAGAGGACTTTGGCAGAAAATATAGCCGACAATGGAGGAATAAGAGAAGCGTTCAGGGTACGGCCAGGTTTATGATAATCTGTCTCGCCAAAGAAAAACGGTTTGCCTTGATTTTGCCGATATTCTGACCTGTTATATGGAAAATTGATGATCTCTGTATTGCATTGAGGTGCGACGGTAAACCAGCGTGAATACAAGTCCTCTTTGAATTTCACTTGTATTTCACGGGACCGAACGTCCTTGGTGAAGGGAAGGTAGAAAACTCTTCCTCCCTGTGTGTGTAGGCGTACAGGAGGTGGGTGGAGGAGAGCAGAGGTGGTGTGGAGGAGCCTCTGCTGCCTGGAGTCGGGCTGAACAACAACCAGCTGTTCTTCCTCAGCTACGCACACGTAAGGACACACACACACACACACACACACACACACACACACACACACACATGCTTCAGTGCCAGGCTTCAGGTCCTGCTGTCACTTCTGAACACTGTGGTTTAAGTTGAGGTTTTACTCTTGTTTTGTTGAAGGTAAATTATGGTTTTAAGTTTCATACAAATCCACACTTTGTGTTTCTGACATTTTCTAAACTATGGGTCTTGAACTGTTAATAAAGTTGTGGTGCTGTGGTCAAGCGTCAACCCATCGTGTTGTCGCCCGTTAGTTTGAGAGCTGCCGTTCTGAAGATTCGAGTTTGGCATTTTGTCCGGTGACAGAAACCAGAAGTAGCCATATTTAGCGGAGCGGGGGTGGAGCCTAACTGAGACACTTCACGCCCACCGGCACCTGAGACCTGCTCCCATTGGACAACGCACAAATTAATAAGCTGCTCCTACGTTGGAGCAATTTATTTTTCAAATTGAACATCGTGCTTTATTGAAGAAGTTTTTGCTGGTGTTAAAAATCCAGCAACCAGAGAAGTCTCCCTCTGCTGGTCATTCGAGGTAGCACAGTTTCCAGGAACTTGTGCGTCCATTTTTACACACAGTCTGGTTGTTGCAGTTTTTATTTACTTCCCCGTGTTTATCATCCGGCTGCTGCACCATCTGCTAATGAAGGGGCCGTTTGTATCGTGCAGGTGAGATGTAACTCGTACAGACCGGAAGCAGCAAGGGATCAGATCCAGAGCGGAGCCCACAGTCCGCCCAAATACAGGTGTGCACACACTCCATACACACACACACACACACACACACACACACACACACACACAATACATGAACATGCATTCCCTTACAACCTCATCTCCAGCGGTGTTGTCGCCCTGCAGAGTTGTCGGAGCCATGAGCAACTACGAGGAGTTTCGGAACGTGTTCAGCTGCCCGGAGGCGTCCGTCATGAACCGAGGAGCACAGTCCTGCCGGGTGTGGTGACCTCTGACCTCTGACCTCAGCCTGACCCCTGAACCTGGATGTGAGCAGGAGGCCTGTGTTGAAAAGGCTGAACGTAGCCTTTAGTTTGCATGATGTGAGTTATTCTCTGAACTCATAGACATGTTAGGAACTGAAGCCATTTTACAGGAACTTTCACTGCACATGTTGCAGCTATGACATTTGTCAGTCATAGTTTATCAATTATGTTTGGCAAAGATATTTTTTTTGCAAGCTGTTGATTTCTATAACAACAGATGTTCAGGACATGCACTGTAAGTGTGAGTAGATAAAGGCTGAGCCTCTCCTATGGGAATAAAGAAGTTATACATCAGGGTGAAGGTTCAATGGCTATATATATTTTTACAGGAACATATATTCCAGATGTTACAGTAGTTGTGAGAAGCAAAAATATATCAGGTCAACATCTGTAGACGTATTTATAAGCGGCCTAGTCAATGGATTCCCAGCATCCGTCAAACCAAAGACTAAATCTAAAAAATAGGAAATATCTTTTAAACCTTATATTTAGATTTAAATAATTGTGAAAGCCTGATTCATGACAGTGTACGAGAAAAGCAGTTTGTTCATTTCTGACACGTAATATGAGGCTTAATGTGATATGTACTTTGTGTGTGTGTGTGTGTGGGGGGGGGGGGTGGCTCTTTTGATAAGTCCTTGGTTTCCGCTGGACTTTGTTTGTCGGCCTCAGTTCAGCCTGAAGCTGCTGAACTCTCAGAATCTTGGGAACTCGACTAACGAGATGAACTCCGCTCGTTTGTCTTCACGTCTGTGGCACTGAACTGAAACTGCAGACGCACACGTCCTTGAGTCACTTGATGTTTCTCTGGAGTCCTGGAGGGATTTTTACCAGATTCAACAAGTTAGTCAGAAAATTACAATAGGCTCTATCGTTTTAAACACTTTTTTTTTATTTTCTAAATCAAATTTCCAGGTTGTTTTGTGTATTTCAGTGATTGTCACCGTGTTTTTCCACATTTGATTGATTCAGTTTTTTTCTCATTGTCGTGATTTAATGAAAAACCTTTTGTCCGGGTTTATTTTGGCCGCTGCTGAAGTGTCACTCAAACCGTTTGCTCCAGCTCTTCATTAATTCAAACGTAGAATAGTTATTATTATTTATGTGCTATTGACAGAATAGCAACGCTGTCGTTTTGGATTTTCGATTAAACAATTAATTGATTAACGAGATCTCTGGCAATTAATACCAATCTTTGAGATTTATTTAACGCCTGCAAAATAACATGTGTGTGCATTGAAAATAAACTGAAACCACTGTAGGATATGTTACAGAATCTTAGTTTTTTTATTTACATTTTATTATTTTTAAATGTTTTCTTTGTGTAATAAGGACGAATTATTACCCTCTCTGTTCTTGAACCTATTTGCGTGTGTGTTTCTTGTGATCTTGGTTCATTGTGTGTCCGTTTCTTTCTCTGAGTGTCTCAATAAAACTCTCGCGCTCTCCCTTCACTTTGTGTTTTCGTCTTTGGGGAAACGACGAGGTGTGAAATGTGAGAGAGAAGTGGAGCGAGGTGTCGGGCAGTGGATGGAGGGGCTGATGGAGGGAGGAGAAAAGAGGTAAAGAGAGAGGGGCTGGAACAGAGAGAATGTCCGTTCATTGATTTACCTCCAGACCTGCTAACACACACACACACACACACACACACACACACACACACACACACACACATCATATCTCATTCATTTATGTCAGCAGTTCCCATGGCAACTTATTCTGTGTTGAGATGCTGTGTGTGTGTGTGTGTATTTGTGTGTGTGTGTGTGTGTGTGTTTGACTTTGTCACACAGCATCAGGCGGGAGGAAACATTAATGACGTGTATTTGTGGCAACACCAGCGACCGTAACATCAATACACACCAATTAGAAATCAGTCCAGAGTATTAGTCTGTTATGGTGGTGTGTGTGTCTGTGTGTGTCTGTTTGTGGGTGTGTGTTGGATTGGTGATTAATTGACAAAGATAGGGAATAAGTGAGATGGATGATAATGAACCGAGATTTTATTTTACTAGATGTGTAAATAATATCAGGCAGATATTCTTACATCAATGATCAATGGGAGGTTGAAACAGTGATGTCACCTCGTGTGGCCACAGCCTCTTACTGCTCCTGTAAACGCTTCAGTCACATGTTTGTTTGAATGTTGTTTTGTTGTTGTAATTTTGTGTTTCATTGCAGAAACACTGTGTAATCAGATTTTTTTGTATTTAACAAACTCCAACATCAACATCCTGATATTTCACTCTATAGAAAATGATCCAAGCAGCAGTAACATAATCAATAAGAGAAATTTAAGTTTTCTTCTATTTATAGTAAAGAATATATAGTAAAACCAACAATAATGAACACACAAACCGTTATCTATCGTAGGACCTTGAAATATCTAAATTTAGACTTGTTGCTAAATTCAATTTTGATCAATTTTGTCTTGTGAATCTTCATAATTACCTAAAAGATGGAGTCCAAAATAGAATCAGCTTTTTGTACATTACAGTTGTTTTAAATTGTCATCTATGCATATTATTTATAGACAGAATACTTTATAAATCCTTGTGAGGTTACAGAATCATAAGATTTCCTCCATGTGTTTAAAAAGTCCCAAAATGTTGATTATTTAATATAAAAAGTGTTTAAAATTGAATGTTCTCCTCCCTGAAAGCAGTTTAGGCCCCAACTGATTTGAGTACCTTCAAGTTTAATTCCCAGTATATACATGTGTCTGTTGTTTGGGGTTCGATGCCTGAGGCGCCGCCGCCGGCGCCCAACACGACAAACTGTCCCTGCAGCCGCCGCGACGCCCTGTGATGCTGCAGCAGTTAAACATGAGTTAGAGTCTGACTCGGTGCCGTTACCTCATCGAATCCAGATAAATCTGCTTTAGAGGCCGGAGTAAAAATGACAGCTCCAGTGATTAAACCTGTGATTTGTCACCGGGATCAGTCCCTGTACAACACAGCTACATCAATATGTGAGCAAACAGAGGAGAATCAAGACGTGGTTGTTGTTTGTCAGAGGCTCAGACGTGGGGTGTGATGCATTGGATCACTGCAGCCTGACCCAGTCCTGCAGTTCTGCCTCTGTCCAGCGAGGGGCAGTTGAACGTGCCTCCAGGCCCAGGTAGAGATGGCGTACATGTTACAGATGAGCCCAGCGATCACACAGATTACATTTAGCTCTGGGAGGTGAGAGCTGCTCCTCTCAGATGTCACACTCTGACCTTTTCCCCCCGATCGGGTTTTCCTCCGGCGCCGCTGGAGTCGTCGGGCGTCTCCGTGTTTTCTTCATCTGCTGCTTCGTCTCTGCATCTTTTCCTCTGCATGTGAAGACGAGGCAGGAAGATTCTTCTATCTGCATCCATCTGCATCCATCTCTGTTTCTGCGCTGCGACTCTAATCAAATCTCAGAGTCTCCGAGAGGCCACGACTTGACTTTATTTCCCTGCTCGTGCCCCTCGCAATGACCTCCCTCCTCCATCACCCCTGCTGCTTACAGCATCCTGCCTGCAGGCCTCATGAGCTAATGTCCAAATGACATTTAGAAATTACGACTGCTGCCGAACCACCGGGAGGAAGCAGAACGTGGACGCACAGAAATAGCAGAGAGCAAAATGAAGATGGACGGGTGAACTGGAAACATGGAAGGAGGCAGAGATCCAGATGGTGTCACCGGGAACAGTCGAACTGAGAGATGACGAGATTGAGTTTGACAGACAGGCCGTCAGGGAGAGAGCCTGGTGTTCCTACGTTGTGGATTTGCAGTGTTTTGCAGAAGCATGTGTGCAGAGTGGAAACTGAGGAGAAATCCATCCTTTCTGCAAAGCCCCCCCGGCTGAGAGCTTCTGTTCTGAGACTGAAAGTGTCATGTTCAGTGAGACACAGACATTTATATGGTGCAGTAAGGACATTGAGTTATGTGTGTTTAAAAGATGATTCTTTAATTCTGAAATCATATAGGTGTTGTTTAAAACAACATTTTTTCACACAGACCTTGGGCCTTCTATATCAAATATTATATTTAATGAGAACTAGGTTTAATCCACAGTCTGTAAATAAACATGGAAAACTTTAATTTGTGCGTCGGCCACTAGGGGGCACAGGACACGTTTTGGCTTCACTTTTGAGGAGCTGTCATGTCGTCCATTGTTGTACTCAGTCGACTCGCAGTAAAGATATTTATATATTTGACCAACCCATGGACGCAGCAGGTGTATGAAGAGCCAACAGGATTTTAGCAGATTTTCTTCGACGCTTTCATAAACATTTTGCAAAAGCATCTTTCTTGAGTTTGTTCTTTCTTCTTCTTCTTCTTCTCTGCCCCTGACCTCACGTCACCTTTCCGAGGCTCTGCATTCTTCAGCCAAACTCCTTGCGTCAGTGTTGCTGCCGCTGCACAAAGCAAAGGGAGATTTGTTTTAATCCATTCATTTAATAATTTTTTTAGCAGTTATGCATATTCTCCTGTATAACCTGTACTACTGTAGTTGTGCTTCATCTCAGGTTTATGATCTTTATGACTGATTGTCATCCGGCTGTTCTGAGGCCTCTCCCACATTTGGAGGTGCTGTTAGTAGTTAATCACCGTTATTAACTTGTAAAAAAAACAAAAACATTTCCACCATCTCCTCCTCCAGCTGCCACGTTATGACTCCTCGGAGCTGGAGTGTGAAAATCCCTCTGATCAGGAAGATTTTCCCCGTTTGAACCGACTCAGCCGCTGTGACACTTTTTGCAGATTCTCCTCATTTGAATATGAAGAGCTGCCAAACTGAGCCTGCGCTAAAATTATAAATCTCAGCGGCTCAGGATTTTTACATATTTGGAATCCGACTTGAGGAGTTGGGGTGAAATGAAGTCTTGATTTCTCATAACGGGTAAAAGTTTGTCCCCGCAGAAGGCAGATTGGATGCGTTCCGATCTTGGCAACCATATCTGCCCCATGTAACTACGGATAGATGGGTAAATAAATAATACAGGAGAACGGGGGGAAATGGAAAATGAAGGGATAGACTCTTTATTAATAGATGGCCTCCACCAAAACAGATGGATTGGGGGATGGGAGGGGTGTAAGAAAGAGGGAGGTGTGCGGTGGAGGAGCGTGGACGCAGAGGGAGGAGCCGAGTCACAAATGTATAAAAGTATACCGGCCCTCAACCGACGCTGCGTCCATATAGCTCCCTTTAATAATGGAGGGAGGATGTCCGGCAGATTGACAAACACAAGAGGAATAACAACCTGATGCTCTCCTCTTTGCTGCCAGAACCATTTCCCTCATCTTGTGTAAATGTGGGTCTGTGTGTGGAAGTACGTGTGTAGTCGCAGGTCACAGCTCTCCAGCCCTGGAGGATTTTCCCCTCCTCTGTTTCTGCAGGTGCTGAAAATAGCCCGGTAAAAATGGAGCCCATTCATTTTCTCCACCTTCCTCTGGCTGTCACACACACACACACACACACTTACACACTCACACACACTTCTGATTTCTATAAATCATTCAGCGACACTAATTAGTACTTTTCTTATCAGAAACTGCCCCGAGCCCCCGTATATCTCTGCAGTCTTTCATTTTCCATTCTGCTCTTCCTTCCTCCCCGGGGGGGTGGGGGGGTGGGGGGGAGACACTCGCTCATTCATTCCTGCCCCGCTCGTCTCGCGCTGGACGGCTAATGGGGATTAAAGGCTAATTGACGCCTAATTGAATTGTGGATTAGAACGTGTATAAACAGATGTTGTTGCCTTTATTCCAGTTTTTTAATCCAGGTTTTTTCTCAGAACCGTTGCTCATGTTGGTTTTCCCAACAGGCGGATTAACCCACAGTAGCATGTTTAACACCTTGTTGAAGTAATAGATGCTCAACATGAGTTATTATGAGAAACTGTCCCTGTTACAAAATAAAGAGCCCATTGGTGGAATGTGCAAAGTAATTAGCAGTGTATATAAATATATAAACACTTATCCTCTTTCTCCTGTTGTACAAAAAGGACATATCTTGGATACAGGTTTGGCCATTTTTACATTTTTTGACATTATTTGACGCTTTGGTCTGGACGTCCTCAGCCAATCAGGAGTCAGGGTCAGCTGTCAATCATGACCTCACATTTATAGCGTCAAATAACTAACTCAATCAAACAGGAACCAACCTCTGTACTTAAATGTACTCAAACAATTGTGTAGCTGTCCCATCTGCTAACATGGAGAAGGTGAGGTTTATGATCCATACTAAAAGCAGCCACCAGATGGCGATCGACATGTTTCAGCTTCACCTTTGGATAGATGTCATCTCGCCCATCTATATACACATTCTATGCTCAGGACCTATTTTTGAATCAAATTTAAAATGTTCCGATCGTGCCGTGTGATAATCCACTGGCAGCGCCGACAGCATCGTTTCACTTTGGGGATGTTTGGACGCCCGCAGCACTTAGTTGAGGTGAGAGAAAGATTGTGGCCACGGATAATAGAGAGAAAGATTCACCGTGAGGTCGGAGGAAATATAATTATTAACATTTCAACAAAACCACATTATTTCCCATGATCCTGCAGCAGTGGGAGGGAACCGAACCAGTGAAGCTGCGTAGTGAAACCTCCTCATAAACTGTGGGTGACCCTCGGTCACATGGTCTGGACCTGAAGCAACAGGTGGACACAGGCAGTGGATGCAGCTTAACAGGATAATGAAATCATCTTTATTAACTAAATGAGTTATATCAGGTAATTGCTAATGCACACTGAAGATGGATGTGAGTTCTCCTCTGATAAACCAATTACTGCAGCAGCAGAAATCAATGAAAAATACATTAATTTTCCAACTTCCCCATTTATTTAACGGTAAGATGAATGTTGTTTCTCTGTGAATGTGAACGTTGTCCTTGTTTTTCTTTAGATACACAATTACTAAATGTTTTATTTTTAGGATTTTAGGAGATTTCTTTGCTTGTAAAACAGATAATCTTTTATTCTTCTTGTGAATCTGAACGCACTGTCCCGGCGACCAGGTAAAAGGAAAGCTTGTTCAGTGTGTGTCTGGATGTTTTTATTACAAACCACTCTGATTAATGGTTCCCAGTGAGGACGCAGCCATTAGTGGCCCCGCGTGGACCATTACACACAGTTTGTCCATTTGATTTCATGGGTTTAAATACGGAGGCAGACGGGAAGAGTGTGTGATCTCGGTACGTCTGCAGCACACTGTTATCTCCACTCCCTGCTCCGTGTGTGTCTGTGTGTGTGTGTGTGTGTGTGTGTGTGTGTCTTTTGTATCCGACACATCCACTCTATAAGCAGATTGAGAGCCAGCAGGTGTGTGTGACAGACACACAAAGAGAGAGAAGGTGTGTGTGTGTATGTGTGGAGGTGTAATGTGGGTGTGCTAGTATGTGTGTGTGTGTGTCTGTGTGTGTGTGTGTTTTCGGGGGGGATGGGTGGCATCAACGTTGCCATGGGAACCTGCGCTGTGTTAAAAAAAAAGGTAATTTGTCTGGTTGCCATAGCAACTGGCTACTCAACATCAAACCTAAGAGATGCTTCATGAATCTTCAACTAGGACACACACACAGACACACACACAGACACACACACACACACACAGACACACACACACTCGTTGCTGTATGACGATATGTGACTTCGCAAATTTATGAAGTTGCACATGTCACAGAGTAAATTGATGAAATACAAAATAAAACTCTGACAGGTTTAAATAAAATATAAAATATACAGAGGATTACGTTTCTTGTCATTTTACATGAATCCTCAGAACAGCAGCCGGAATAAAACTCAATAAAACCAAATGTCACTTTCTATCATTTATAAACATATTACAGATTAAAGTAGTTCTGAGCAGATACGAGGTGAAAACAACACAACAAACCAAACACAACGACAAACGCGCTCTGTCAGCATTTTCTTTAAGAGACTTTGAGTTCGTCCAATCAGTGACGAGCAGCAGCTACTTTTGTTAGAAGTTAATTCTGCTGTGTTTTGTGATCTATTGTGTTATTTGTTGTTTTTACTGTTGATTTACTTGATTTGTTCTGTTTTGTTGTGTTTCTGTTGTTGTGTTTTTGTTTGATGATTGGTTGTCATGCTTGTTCTTTATGTTTCACATGATTTGTTGTGTTTTTGCTGTGTTGTTCAATAGTTAATGTTGTTTATTTTTTTACTGTTGCTGTTTCACGTGATTTGTCATTCGTGTGTTATGAGATTTTTTCGGTTTTTGTTGTCGTGTTTAATTATTTGTGTTTCACGTGATTTGTATCTTTTATGTTTTGTGATTTCTGTTGTTGTGAGTTTGCCATTGGGTTAGACTTAGAGCCACTATACAATACAAAATGCTGTAAAATATTTTTATCTGGATTGATAGAAATATTAGAGTATAATTTCATCACACACGCACAGACACAGACACACACTTGGTACCACTCAGTCTGAGTAGTGTTTGTTTCCCTGCATTGTGGCAGCAGAAGAGAGAAAGTGAGAGAGAGAGGGGCGGGGCAGGAGAAAGGGGTCTCAAAGGGGAAGAGAGAGAGAGAGAGAAAGAGAGACAGAGAGAGAGAGAGATAATCAGCGAGAGAGAGAGAGAGATAATCAGAGAGAGAGAAACAGACAGAGAGAGAGAAAAAGACAGAAACAGAGAGAATAAGAAAAAGAGAGAGAGAGAGATAGAGAAACAGCGAGAAACAGAGAGAGAGAGAGAGAGAGAGAGAGAGAGAGAGAGAGAGAGAGAAACAGAGACACAGAGAGAGAGAGAGAGAAACAGAGAGACAGAGAAACAGAGAGAGAGAGGGAGGGAGAGAGAGAGACGGTCCCCGGTTTGAGGCCGGTAATCAGTGACGTGCCTTCCCAGCGATCGGAGCAGAGCTGCCGGGAGACAGCAGCCCGGCGGCGGAGGAGAACAACCAGCGGCTCCGCCACAGCGACAGCGGGGCGACGCGGAGAGGAGGAGAGGGCGGAGGACAGGGACGCCTTCTGCCGCAGAGGAAAACCCAAACACCGGACTGATCCGCTCTACCGGCATCCCCCCCACCCCAACCCCCGCCCCCCCACCCGGTGCACGCGTGCACACCGCGTCACTTTCAGCCAGGCTACCGGACCGCGACACCACGACACCACGATGATGAAGGGTGGAGCTGGACGCGATGAATGAGAGGATCTCCGTCATCACGGGGTCGGCCCCCCTGGTTCCCCTCTGCAGGTATGTGCACCCCCTCCCACCCCCCCTCACCCCCCCAGCCGGTGTGTGACTGCAACCTGTCCGAGTGCGCGGCTCCACACCGGGGAGGCTGAGGTGTGATCATCTAATTACGAGCGCGATTTGGCGCTGCGATGCTTTTTCTGTTGCGCACGGATCCGTGCAGGGTGAAGGGCGCGGGAAGGCACCGGGCTGAGGGCTGCTGAATGCCGGTATGTTGCAGAGACGCCGGATCCGCTAACGCACTTGTGTCCTCTGTGTTGATCCAGCGGATGAGAGAACCCCGGGGAACGCGGCGCCCCTGTGACCGGAGGAGGGCTGGCTTCTCCCCGGCTGCTGACCTCCTGCTCCGGGGACAGATCCTGCCACCACCCGGCGTCACCTCTCCTCCCGCGGGCTGAGAGCCACGGAGCCCATCGATGCGTCCGGCGGCCCCTGATGCTCTCCAGTGCTCCGGGGCTTTCCGGTCGGTGGGAGAGGCTCGAGCCGCGGCCGCGCGCTAGGATGCTGCGCCAGGTGTTGCACGCGGGCCTGCGGACCTCCTTCCACGCGCTGGGCCGGTTCGTGGCGAGCCACCCGGTGTTCTTCGCCTCGGCGCCCGTGCTCCTCTCCATCCTGCTCGGCGCCAGCTTCAGCCGGTACCGCGTGGAGGAGGACGTGGAGAACCTGCTCGCACCCAAGCACAGCCTGGCCAAGATCGAGGGCAACCTGGTGGACAGCCTGTTCCCGGTGAACCGGTCCAAGCACGCGCTCTACTCGGACCTGCAGACGCCCGGTCGGTACGGGCGCGTGATCGTCACCAGCCGAAAGGGGAGCGTGCTGGACCCGGGTCACCTGGACACCATACTGAAGGTATGTGCACGCGCACTGCAAGACCCGGCACATTCCAGACACGAGTAGAACCAGGGGGCAGAAAAGAAATCAGGTTAAAATCAAAAAGCAGGTTAAAGAAAGTTAAACACAGCAGAACAAAAGAGGTCAGAGACATTTACATGATAAACCTGTAAAAAAAACTGTTAATATAAATATGTAAAATAACTAAATAAATGCAAAGATGGTTTGACCTTAGATTTAGTTAAATAGTTGAGTTGAAGGCACTTACGTTTTCAATCTGGACTTAAAAAGAAACATTTACAAACTATTTCTATAAAGTCAATGGAATTTAATGGATATCGGTCCTTAAAAACATGAATATAATTATAGCCTAATTCAGTAACATCATGGGTAGAAAGACCCGTATTAAAATTAAATCGAGTAAAAATGATAAATGGCGCAGCTTCGAAATATAATTTTCACATTTTAAATTGCTTCGTTTTTTATTTGAAAGAAGTAATGTTTGTAAGGCGTGCACTATCTCTCTCTCTCTCACACACACACACACACACACACACACACACACACATTTAATCAGTGATTTTAAGGACTGTGAAGTTCCCTGGAGAAGTTCCCAGGGGCTGCTTCCATCCACGCATCGCTGCAGAAGCAGGACAATGTGCCACTTTGGCTCTTTAAGCTGCATAAAAACACGTCACATCAAAAATCCAGTCAAGCTCTATAAAGAACAAACACACACTGAGGTCGAAGGTCAGCGTCTGGCGGCCCGAGCACAAACACTGTGCACAGAGGTGTCTTCCTCCTCGTCCTCACTGATTGACGCTAATTAAACGTAACGCCGGCGTCCTGTTGCAAGCGTCCCAGACAACCTTAAAAGTTATGGAGCGGAGCGTTTTAATTACAAAGAGGAGCACACAGACGCCTCTTGTCTCCAGGCCGGTCTTCTTGTGGTTGATTTATGAGGATAAGCTCGACACCTCTGGAGCAATTAGTCAAAAGATTTGATGAAGTTATGAGATTGTAATCAGAGCGTGCTGACTAATAGAGCTGGGTCTGAAAGCTCTAATGTGGAGCTTGTGTCTGTGTTTCCATGGCTCTCTTAAGCTGTCTTCAGACATCAACTCGGGAGAATGTCTGGAACATTCAGGTGAGGGGCGGCGCCCGGGAAGAGCATGACGTAGTAATTCATATTCTTGTAATATTACGGATTTAATGCCGTAAGTTTCTTCGTAGTTGCGACTTTACTTTTGAAATCCTCCTCCTTCAACATGACCCTCATACTCAGCCCTACTATTCTCACATGGGCTCACTTGGACATTGTCCAGCCATTTTTTTTACTTGGACGTTGGCAGGAGAAGTCCTGGAAAATGTCCAGACTCCAGTGCACGGCCTGAAAGATGCTTCATTGTGACCCAGTTAAAGTAAACACAGAGGACTGTGCCTCATTTACAGCCACAGAGAGAGAAAGCAGGTTGGTGCATGAAAGAGAAACATCCACTGTTATATAACCTTACACTGTTTCACATCATCTGAGAGAAGATTCTGTTATTATCCCTTTTCATCTTCTGTCTCCGCTGCCTCGTCTTACTGCAGGGTGCCAGTTCTTTTATTACCCAGAAAGCCTTTCAGCGTCCCCTCTCTGCCCGGGTACTTGTTGCATGCGCTCGCTCTCAGAGGAGGCTGCTGCAGCTGCGGTTGCAGGAGCCGTGAAACCAGCTCTTGAAATAATAGTAGGAATCGTGAGTCACAACCATTGACTGCACTCGGAGGCTGAGGTGAAGGCACAGACATGTCTTCCTCTTCTGTTATTTATTCTGTGCATCATTGATTAGTGTCTGTGCAGCCGTGTGAGTCTGAAGATGCTTTTTGAACAAGTCAGGCCTTCACCGCAGATGTTTCAGACAGATGTTTGCTGCCTGCACTCGTCTCCATTGTATTAGAAAGCCGTGTTAAATTTGTCCTGATGTGACGTGAAGACGCACAAACAAACATCAGGGCCTCGGAAATGCAGCAGTGGTTTTTATTGGTCTCTTTGTACCGGACTGAAATATCTCCACAGCTGTTCCCATAAAATACTGTAGTCACAGTCATGGCTGACTGTCGTCCTCGCCTCACTCCTCCTGTAGCGCCCCCTTGAGGTGCACGTTGGGATTATAGGTGAACTGACCTGGTAACTATTGAGATGGATCGTAGTAACATCAGTTTGCATTCAATTTTTTTATAAAGTTCCAAAACCCTTAAAGTCCATTCAGCTCTAAGGTTGTTAAAATCATGTTAGTATGACAATAGCATATGTTGTGTGTAGTGTTGTGTCTTTTTCCAGTTGTTGTGAACAAGTCTGACCAGAAACATTTCCTGTTACATTCTTTGTATATGTGAAAAACAATATCATCATTCCAGGAAACTACAAACGGCAATAAAGAAAGATCGTAATCATTCAAATTAAATGAACTATTTTATCAACGTTTGTATCTCACAACATCAGGGCAGGGTGGTTCAAGGAAGTAGCTTTAAAAAAAATCAATTTTAACTGACTTTCCTGCACGCACTCGCACAACACACACACACACACACACACGACAAGCCACACATATTGGCTGTGGCAGACACTGGCATCAGGCCTGTTGCTTAGTAACCAGCACTGGGCTGGATGCTGCCACTGCTGTCCTCTCGGTGGACGGAGGAGGATTCAGAGACCACTATTGTTATGCTGTCGGGTGAAGACACACAGACAAACACACACACACTTCCACAGACGTCCTTTACACAAACACCTGCAAAGTCAAAATTACACAAAGTCGTCCCCCTTTGCACAGAGAGAACCTTTCATGGATCTTTCCTTTTAAGCCTGTTGCACTTTATCCAGATGGAATTGGGCTCTAAGAAGCTCAGCTCACTTAATGAACCTCCTTGTTGTGTGTGTGTGTGTGTTTGTTCTTCAGCTCCACAGGCGGATCTACCAGATGCAGGTGACGGTCCCGGCCTCAGGCCTCAACAGCTTCAACTACTCCTTCTCCTACCTCTGCCTCCCGGACGACAAGAACGTCTGCATCATCGATGACATCATCCGCGCCATGGAGGAGATCCAGTCGGCTCGCGCCTCCAACATCTCCGCCCCGGTCCTGCGCTACCCGATCACGCAGCTGGCGGACGGGCGCCAGGCGTACATCGGACACCAGCTGGGCGGGGTGCAGGGGTGGGGTCCCAGCGGGGCGGTGCGAGGTCTGGGGACGGGGGGCAAAGGCGAAGGCGTGCGCTCTGCCCGGGCGCTGCAGCTCACCTACTACCTCCAAGCCCGCGGCGGCCTCATGGACCGGGTGGCCGGCCAATGGGAGAAGGCCTTCTGTGCGGAGTTGCAGCACTTTGCGGCGTTGCACCCGAAGCTGGGGCTCTACCCCTCCACTTCCTCTTCTCTGAGGACAGACTTCCAGTTCTCGTCAGTGCTGGCACATCGCCCCCTGTTGGTCAGCTTGGGGGCGTGCGGCGTGTTGGCCGTCCTCTGCTGCTCTATGAGGGACTGCGTCAGGTCCAAACCCTGGTTGGGACTCCTGGCTTTGCTGTCGATCACACTGTCGGGCCTCACTGCTGCTGGGATACTGAACCTGACCGGGGCCACCTACAACTCCACGTACCTGGGAATCCCCTTCGTCATGCTGGGTGAGTTTCAAACGGATATTTTCTGATGGTTAAACATCAAATAAATAAGCAACGACGTCATAAAAGCAGAGAAAAAATCACAGAAAGGCGAAGCTGCTACACGACAGACCGGCTGTGGTTCCGTCTTAAAGTCCCAGGCTGTCTGTGGTCTGCTCTCTCAGCACCTGAGACGGGTCCTGCAGATGCCAGCCTCAGGCTGAATGCCATTTCAAAGTCGACACATCATCAATGTGACTGACAAGTGGTTGAGGCGGTGAGGGGGAGGCCGGATTTCTGACAAGGAGAGAAAGCTCAAACTGAAAAGGTTCTGAAAATCAAAGTGGTTGAGTTGGAGCCAATCCAGAGCAGAAGATTCTCCACTCTGTGCCTGGTTTGAGTTTCAGAACAAAATGATTTAAACGTTTTATAATTTGATGTTTCTATCTGCAGCAACATGACAAATTGGTTTATGAACGCTGTCGAAATCTCTACAACCAGAATTGGACTCAGTAAAGCGCATATTCGTCCAAGCCAATAACTCTTAGTGTTAAATAAATTAAAAAACCTTCAGCCCCAGTTGCACCATTGTGCATATCCACACTTATACTAAATTAAATGCGTTTTTCCTATAGACTGCATATAAAGATGGACATCTTCCCAAAAGTGAAGCCAAAGTGTCTCAATCACCTGGTGGCCGGCTGCTGTATGGGTCATAAATAGGAAATGAGGGATATTACTCAGGGAGGGCTCCGAATTTTCAGTCTATACTTGGTAGTTGTATAAATGATGAATTGAGATAGAAAATCACCAGGTTAAGTAAACATGGATGTTAACAATAGAGATTTATATATATATATATATATATATGTTTGAATTGGCTTATTTTATATAAACTGCTTTTAAACAGCAGGCAGAAGAAGTAATGAGGCAGTAATTAAAATCTGATCAAACGAGGAGTAAAGTGGAAACGCATGTGAAGGAGTACAGCCAGTTTATCTTGGCTGCATAAATACTACACACTGGGATGTACTGTGCGTAGCTGCTAATGCACACATGTAGTCTATACCATAATTACTGTGTAATGTGGAGGAGGAAAAGCTGCTGTTACCGGCTTAAAATAACCGTCGAGTGAACGGTGGAAACATGCGGAAAAAAGAGATGAAGAGGGGGGTTTGATGGAATATCACTCCGAACGGGGGATGAGATACAGATTCTCTGAGCAGTAAATGAAGTTAGGAGAAAGACGAGCAGACAGCGGGGGGGTGGGGGGGGGGGGGGGCGGGGATTTTTCATAATGCCGGTGGGCAGAAAGAAAAAGGTGGGAGGAAGTGTGAGTAGAGGGAAAAAAGGACAAATGTGCTGGATAACTGTGAAAGATAAGAACAAGAGGTGGTCGTAAATGAGGACGTGTTTGAAGACTTATTAATTTGCAAAGCTGGTTCCAAACATAAACAGTTGTTAATGTGGTGAATAGTAAACTGCAGCCCCGGGTGGGGAATCCTTTTTCCTTCTGAGGGAGTCATAACTTAATTATTGAACACATACATCACACTATCTTCCTAAAGTGATAGCTGGAGCTGCTCGGGTTTGTGTCCGATGTCAAATGATAGTGATGGTGATGCTACTCACAGCTGTTTTTTTAGCCCAAATCAAGTTTTTTCAATCAAAATCCTCACCGGGCTGGAGCCGTGTATCGATCTCAAAGACCACAGTTCCTCCCTCGTATCAAACTCCCACATACAAAGACGACTCGTTGTGTTGTATTTGTTGTATTTGTTGTTTCATCACAGGCCTGAGACAATTCGGAGTTGCACCTTTTTGTATTTATGAATTGCCTCACTCTTTTGCACACACGCAAGAGATCTGCAGACTTTCTCGGCTGCACCCACGCCCGAAGTGTATGTTATGTTGAGCCTCTGCTAAGGTGTTAAGTGTTTTGCCATGGACGAGGTCAATAGAGAGAGAGGGAGGGAGGGAGGGAGGGAGGGAGGGGGAGGTACTTGTGTCACTGGTAACTCACGGGTGCCATGGCAACCACCGACGAGCCAACCATTAAAAACCATCTGCTTCATGCATATTAACACGTATGTGCCTTCACATGAGAGTGGACGTCTTTACATGAGATGCAGCATCCACCGACAAATGGGCAGTGACGTTTCCAGATGTTACCTGCTCAGCAGCTGTAAATCTGTATATTCATCAATGCATAGTTTTTCAAAAAAACGTTTAGCTTTATTCATGTTGAACTGGGAATAAGTTGTGTTACTGTGCTCCTGCTGCTGCAATGGTTAAAATCATCAAAGTCAGGAGAAAACAGCATTTCCATGGTGTGTAGCATCTGTCGTTTCACATATTTACAGTTGAGGTGTGAGATATAAAGAACAGGCTCAGTTCCACTTCCACTTCCTTGTGCTACGTAGAACGAGGCCAAACGGGATCAATCAAAAGAAATGCAGCAGAAGAAATCGGGGTTAGCTCGGATTTATAGCGCCGCGGTTTCTGAGGAACAACTTTGATTTTGAGGCTTTATTATATCTTGTTATTCCCACAAAACCAGTGTGTGCGTTTGAGAGAAATGTTGAGCATTGAGGTTAGCGTAGCCTCAGTTAGGGACGTGTGTAGGATCAAGCAGCAGCTCCTCTTCAAGGAAATGCAGAGCTTCCTTTAACTAGTGTTTTAGTTTTTAATTAAAGCTGCATTCTCATTTTTTTTTTTGGTGCAATAAGTTGGAAACACAACACTGACATATCGTCACATGTCAGGAAGCAGGTGCTAGGTTTACGTATCCATCTAAGTACGAGTTACTCCAGTCTGTGAGTCAATGAGCTTAAAGAATCAAAAATGCTTGTTAGCTCTGAGGGAAACTGCAAAGTCATGGACCTTTGCATTGAGTTTTCTCTGCGTGACTCCATTTAACGTGAGGAGATGATTTTCTACGTCCAAAGTGCTCGTCGGACGGCTTCGGAAATTCGGTTCACCCGTCTCTTTCCCCGGGATGGATTAGGATAATCTCTTTAACTCTAATTCTATCAGCTCTGGTTGTAGAAATATCGATTATGTGCAGATTTAAATTTATAAATACATAAAAGTCACCCTTGAGTAATTTCGTCTGGGTACATCTGTAATAAAGCACAACCCTCCGATATGAATCCTCCGTGTCTCTTTCTGTTGGCCGTCAGGTCACGGGCTCTTCGGCTCCTTCGAGATGCTGTCCTCGTGGAGACGGACGCGGGAGGACCAGCACGTGAAGGAGCGCGTGGCGAGCGTCTTCGAGGACGTGATGCTGCGGTTCTCCGGCTCCACCATGCTCCACCTGATGACCCTGGGCCTGGCCGCCTCGCCGCTCACCAACATGGAGGCCGTCAGACTGTTCTGCCGCACCGCCGCCTTAGCCGTCACCATCAGCTATGTTTACATGTTGTCCTTCTACAGCTCCTGTCTGGTGTTCACCGGCTACCTAGAGACGGGATACCGACACGGCTGCTTCTGCCGGAGAGTCCCCAAACCGGACCGGCTGGACTCTAAACCGGCCTGGTACAGGTGTCTGATGTACACCCGCTACCAGGACGAGACTCAAACCACCACCGCACCACACGGGGTCGCACACAGTCACGCCCCCCCACCGAATCCCAATCTGACGCACACACACGCGCACACGCACCCTCACACCGCAAACAACCACAACTCACACGGACACGAACATGTGGAGAACGCCACGCACGTACACCCGCCCTCGCACACACAGTCCACGCTCAGCGCGGAGCCTCACCCTCAGGACTCTCACCTTTTGCTGGGGTGCGTGAGGCGCTGCTATGGGGACTGGATCACAAACACTTACGTCAAACCCTTTGTGGTTCTGCTGTACCTGGTTTACATCTCCTTTGGATTGATGGGCTTTCTGCAGGTGAAGCACACAAACACACACAAACACACACAAACACACACACAATGTTCTGCTCAGTCTGACGCTAACACTTTCTGTCGTCAACAGGTGACGCAGGGTTCGGACCCCAGTGCGCTGGTGGCCATGGATACAACGACAGTATTGTACACCCGTGCCCAGCAGCGGTATTTCAGCTCGTACTCCCCCGTCATTGGATTTTATATCTACGAAAGCGCCCCCTACTGGAATGCGTCAGTGCAGCGGGACCTGCTGGAATACGCCAAAGGCTTCCAGAGAATCAGCTGGCTGGAGGCGTACCTGAACTACCTGTCGGACCGCAACCAGTCCACCAGCCAGCCGCGGGAAAACTTCACCCACACGCTCCGCCACGCCTTCCTCCACGAGCCGCAGTTCGCCCACTTCGCAGACGACATCATATTTGCCGAGCGCGGTCAGGGCGAGGAGCCGGACGTGGCGGCGTCGAGGATCTTCCTGGTGGCGAAGACGACGGAGAACAAGCGTGAGGAGATGTCGGTGCTGCTGGACACGCTTCGGCGCTTGTCACTGACCTCGCGCGTTCGCTTCCTGATCTTCAACCCCTCCTTCGTCTACCTGGACCGCTACGCTGCCGCGGTGAGCTCCCCCCTCAGACACTCACTGCTGGCGGTGCTCTTCCTGTTGGGTCTGTCCTCGCTGGCCGTGGTGGAGCCGCTGGTCTCCGTCTGGCTGGGCCTCACCCTGCTCTCCGTGCAGTTCGGCGTGCTGGGCTTCATGACCTTGTGGGGTGTGGAGCTGGACTGCATGTCCGTGTTGTGTCTGATCTCGGCGTTGGGTCACTCGGCGGACTGCAGCGGGCCCCTCCTCTGTGGCTTTGCCTCGGGCCGGGGCGAGAGCAGGACTCGCTGGGTGAGAGTGGCGCTGGAGAGACACGGAGTTCCCTCGCTACAGACGCTCATCTGCTACGGCGCCGCCCTGGTGCCGGTCGGCTCCGTGCGGTCCAACCTCACACACACACTGTTCCGCTGCCTCACCCTCACGGCCGGATGCTCGGCGCTGCACACGCTGGCGTTCCTGCCCACCCTCCTCACCTTCCTGCCCCCCTCCAAGACCCAGGGCCAAGGGCCCGGAGGAGAGGGGCCGAGGCAGGAGGTGGAGTGTGTGGAGATGAACGACAGCACGCGAGTGGTCGACCAGATCACCACAGTCTGATCACACGGTGGTGTTGTGTTTTCAGGCCCCCGGTTGCGATGGCAACTGGCGAGCGGTTGATTGTAGTAGCCGCACAC
Organism: Pleuronectes platessa; assembly: GCF_947347685.1. NCBI lineage: Eukaryota > Metazoa > Chordata > Actinopteri > Pleuronectiformes > Pleuronectidae > Pleuronectes > Pleuronectes platessa. The sequence continues at coordinate 18,423,067 of NC_070645.1, forward strand.
TGCAGACAAGAATGAAGAGAGGAAGAAACGGAGGAGAACGATGGGAGGGAGAACAGAGTGTGAAGGTCGAGAGAGAAGTGAAGGAGGCCGGTAAAACAACAGACAGGTTTCAAGTGCAGAGTATTAATGGTTACCTGCTTGTTGCTAGCGCTGTGTGGCATATTAACGAGGCTCGTTTTCTTGAGTGGCCAATCAGGAGTCGAGGACGGGCTGAGGTCAGGCCCCCCGGGATGTGACCCTACGACAGAGGAAGTGTTGCACTTTTCGCTCGTCTCCAAGACTTTGCTTTGTATCCGATCACATTGTTTGGCTCCTGCTTTCTGTCCCACATTATCAAGTTGCACAAGTTCAGCTACAACGACATGAGGCAATCATCTGTATAACTCCAGTCTTTCTACTTTAATTCTGGACAAATAAAATCAAATGAAGGAAACTTGGTCTTCAGCTCTGATGTTTTGAACAATGTTGTATTTTGGGATGAAAAGGTGTTTTTGTCTAAATCATTTATTGGGTTTTAATGATTCTAATGAGATTTTATTTGATTTTATGAAATATGTGTCACATACAAACATCCTGCCGTCACCTATACTTGACTTGGTTTGGTTTGCAGATGGGCGTGGGTCTGACATCGGCAACTCTTTAATAAATAAAATGTATAAACTTACTGTAACATGATGCTACTACTACCAGCAACATTAACGTTGTATGAACACGATGTCATCTGAGGTGACGACTGAAGAACAATCCTGCGAGACACTTCCTCATCCTTCTCTTCTTCTATTATTTAATGATATCTCAACTTCCTGCAGCTGGTCCAAATATCAGAACAGAGTTTGTTTTCTCACTGCAAACAAACCGAACCAGGGGTCAGTGTGATGCGGACTGAGTCCACCTCTTCAGGTCAGATTAAATCTTGGTGCGTAGGTCCGGACTGAAGCCTGGGGCGAGTTTCACACCTCTTATTCTGGTTGCGACACCAAACAGACGAGTCAGAAGATCCGGACCAAACAAGATGGGTGTGAAATCGCCCTGAAACCATCATTACTTCAGGTTCTTTAGTCCAAAGCGACTCACAGTAACTAAATCTGAGCGAGAGCTGTAGCTCTCATCCAAAACTGGGAAAGCATCCAATCAGAACATCGCTGACAAACCAAAAAAACAAGAGCATAATTACAAGAAGCTCATTTCAAATCTGCAAAATCATCAATACAATGTTATTATCTTCCATTCTTTTCTACATCCACATGTGAAGATACAGATGGACGTGTTATTCACCGTGTGTGTGTTATCTATGAGATTGTGATGACACATTTTGCCTCAGCGCTGTAAATTCATGACCTCGTTTTAATGGTTTGAGGAAACCAGTAGCCGATGGAAGTGCTGATCTCTTTCATCCTCCTGTGAATGTCGCCCCGTGAAGCGAAGGAGCTCGTTGCCTTGTTTGTTCCTGAATGCGTCTCGGTGGCTGAAGGTCTGTGTGTGGGAGCGCTGTCTGTTGTTGATCCACGCTCCTCCCTGACACTCGGCTGAATGAAAGCATTGTTCAGGCTCTGAGCAGGAGTCACAGCCTGATGGTTTTTCTTTAAGAGCACGTGTGTGAGCTTCAAGGTGAAGGGACCGCCAGCTGTGGGCTGCCTCACTCTTGGTTCTTATAGCGCTTAGAAAAAGACAGGACAGGGGGAAAACGTCTTCATTGCACAATGAGCTATGACAAAGAATTCCTTTCCGTGAAGTAATCGAGAAGTGTTTAGCAATCTTTGATTAATGACCCATCGGTTCAAACTGAAGATCCAGCCCCCTCAGGCGAGGAACAGGGTTGAGAAAACCATCGACACCTCCCACGCGCTGTCACTCCTGTTCCCTGTCGCGTCCACTGTTTGGTTTCACAAGTACAGTCGTGGAGATGGATCGTGAGACAACAGGCCTCTGGGTGCAGCACGGAACTGACACGTGAAAGGTCACCGCATCGGAAACAAGACACCCGGACGGAGAGGGACGCAAAGTGACTACAAATTACATCCTGTGTGTCTTTGTTGTCGTATTAAGTGTCCTTGTGGCTGTTTGTCAACTCTCTGTCTTCGTGTTGTGTCTGCTTGTCGTTGTCTTGGCCATTTTTGCGTCTCCTTTGGGTCATATGAAAAACATAACCATTCCAATTCTGACCCAGGAAGCACATATGCAAATTTATAATGTAATCTGACAAAGCGTCCCCTGTTCTGGATTCTATCACTCCACCCAAACCGCAGTGAGTTTGAATAATTTGCCGTCTGTCCCCAACACGCTCACATGCACACTGACGACAACCCGACCAGGAGTGCTGCGTCACAGGGGCAGAGCGGTAACGTGCGACGAGCTCCGCCGACATGATACTGTTTTGTCATCCCTCAGTAAAAATGAACAAAGGCTGATACTTGAGCCCCAGTGGAAAAAACAGGAACCGCTGTAGTCTTCATCGCCCCCTTGTGGCAACAACATGGTCAACACCTCAAATATCCAGTCGCCTTCTCCCCACAAACACTCACACACAGTTGTGTCCTCTTAGTTAAAACAAATCCCCTTTATCAGACTGGGTGAACTCATGTTGGTCCCCACAACATGAGTAAAACTCTGTCCCGCTCATACAGACATGAGACTGCAGGGAAGTTAAAAACACTCGGATTTGAAGAGTCACTCTGAGGCTGCTCACTTCTAGTTTGTCGTCCAACGTCATGTTCCATTCCTCAAATTCACAGCCCGGCCACATGTTAGGGAGAGTGTGTGTCAGTGTGTGTGTGCGTGTGTGTGAGTAAGACACAAAAGAAGAAGCAGAAGACGTTCAGCCAGTTTGTCGACATTGAATTCAACATTTCAGACTCTACTGTGCTATTTAATTTTTTGCTTTTTGTTTTATACAATCTGCTGCTCATCTCACATCAGATCAAGCCTAGTACCCTGTCCGTGACCTGTCTGACCCTGCATCCTGTAAAACCAGAAACAGAAACCCACTCAACATTTGTCCAAATTGCTTCATTGTCATTATCCGTCTGTCCTGTCCCTCCTCCCTCTCCTCTGTGGAGGTGTGTTGTATTACGTCTGCCGTCTGCCCTCGGGGCAGAAATCACATTTCAGAAATTCTGAGCTCGCGACTTGACACGCCGCAGACGATGCTTTTATGTGAGAGACAGGTGGACACAGGAGGGACGGCGAGGAGCAAGTGAGGAAAGAGACGAGGGAAGAAGGGAAGAGGAAGCATCACCAGGAAAGACAAGAAGGACAGGAAGACAGAGAGAGATATCTTGACACTTTTGGACTCATGAAAGGCGGATGAAGGAGGTGACGGGAGGAATGGAGGGACCGGAGCAACATGTGATGACAAGTCCTCCTCCATAGGACTCACATATATATCAGACACACATAAGTATAAACACTGAGGATGCCTCTAAAAAGCATCAGGTAAGAAATTTAAAGACTTCTTTCACAACTTGATAATCGAACTTAATCCACAAACGTCTGTATGTGGAACGCGTATCTCACAAACTGGTCATTTTATCAACTTCATACTGGGGCTGTGTATTCCCGGTGGTTCTGGGAAGCTCAGTTCAGAGTTTGGTGCGATTTAGAAACTAGATAATACAAATTTAATACACAAGTGAGTGGCCGACGCTCTGTGGCAGTTAGTGGGCCTGCGTGTCTTCAGTCTGTGGACAGAGTTCAACATGTCTTCTTCTGCGTCCCCGGATAAACAACAGCATCATAAATCTCCACCAGATGATTTCGATAACTATTTTTATTTCACCACATCGGACTGAGACACTGCGATGAGTGCTGATCTCCATCATGGCAACAACATCCACTTTATCACTTCCTGTTTCGGCAATTTCTCTTCAAAGCGAAGACACAACGATTGTTTTGTTGCTTCAGTGTTTTATATCGAATTCAATTCAAATTTGGGTTTGAAGATTGTGTCGTTTTAACAGCTGTTCAGAAGATTCTTGAAATGTGTAAATAAATTACACATGTAAATAATAATAAAGCAGAAATCTTCACCCGCAGATAAACCAGGTAGGATGAACACAATGTTTTCTAACTTCACTCCGCACCATAAACTGTCAGTAAAAAGCTCTGGTTACGTTTGAGCACGTCTCATAACTCTGAAGAGGCTCCGGAGCGTCAACACAGGATAAGAAACACACAACATAACTAACACACAGGTTTAGGAGGGACACGGCTGCATCTTAAGCTCTCATCTTTTGAACACACATTTAACACATTAAAGGTTGTGTATTTGTTTTTGTAACCACAGTAAAGTGGTAAGCGGCTCTGCGGAGGATCAGGAAAGACAAAGACAAATTTGCGAAATGTGTCCGTGCAGTTTTTTCTTTCACGCTTTTCTTGGACTTCAAAGAAAGTCAGACTGTGGGAACAGAAGTCAAAGTTTGACAATGACTGAGTGGTCGCTGTGTCGCCGTGAGGCCTCGACAGGCAGGGAGGGTTTCTTTCTCTGAGGTGACACACACAGCACACAATGATCACATGCAAACATACAGCTCTGTCTCAACAGCAAAGTAATTAGGATGTTTGCTGATGTTACTCGATATCTGTGTCTGTTTCAAATCAAGCAAAGATAAAAACCAGCCTAATGTCTGTATGAAATCTTCCAAACTGTCAAATGAGACTAAATGAGTGACACAGTAGTGGAGTCATTTTTATGGGTCAACAGGATCACATGTGGATAACCTTCCAAACAGGTGTGTGCTGCTGGATCCTCCAGCCAGAAAAACCCTGTGTTTCTGCATTTCTTTGAAATCCCGTGGAACTGCAGACACTCCCTGCATTCAAATTAAATCATGACGTGTGTAAATGTATACGCAAACATTCCCTTAATGGTTTTAATGACCCATTTACTTTAATTAACACGAGATTACGTTGAGAGAACAAGGCTGAAGGAACAGTATGTTTGTAACAAACAGTTTAATCACTTGAAGAAATATTTGCTCAGCCAACCACAGTTACACCTGGAGAAGAAACTAATGCAGCGAGGACACGACACAATTAGCTCAGATCTTTTTATGGAGATTATAAAAATAAAGCACCTCTGAGGGGCCTTGTCCTGATTTCCTATAAATGGAGAGAATGAAATCAACACACAGAGGAAAACGGTCAACGAGTCGATGTTGTTTCTGTCTTTTCCTCGTTGAATTTCCCTTTTCCAGCATCTTCGTGATGAGGCCTCCCCCGTATTGTCTTCTCCTGTATCATATCCAAGTCTTTTATAGGCGTAAACTGAAGTGTATCAACCACATAGACACACGCAACAATAACCTGTAACTTGTAAAGGTGTGAATTGAGCCAGCTGTAACCCAATCTGCTGAGTCCAGCCCTGCCCTGCAGCTCCCCCCCCCCCCCCCCCCCCCGCTGCAGACAAAGCCACAGATAAAACTCGATCGTTTTAGTTCACCAGATCTGAAGGAGAATTCCTGTGAAATCCCAGAGCAGGAACAACACTGTGTGTATCAGCTACACGCAACGACGGGGACAGGAACACAGGAAGCTGGCACACACACACACACACACACACACACACACACACACACACAGAGTCCATTCTGTGGCCAACCAAAAGTACACTGACATATTTGAATAATTGGCTGAGTGGTGGAAGGAGGAAGAACCTTGTCTCATCTAATGTGAATTTATGTAAAAATGTATTTGTGTTTTCAGGAGGATGTATGGCTTTAAAGAACGATGGAGATGGAAACACCATTTCCTTCTGGTCACCTGGTTTCTGCTGCTGGCAGCTGCTCCACCCAAAGGTAGATTCATTTATGAGACTATTTCTCCAACGAGAGCAGCTACGCATTAAAATGATCCCTTCACAGCTGCATGTCTTTCTCCCTTTGCAGCACATGGCCATTTCCTGGGAGACACCAAGGCAGTATTAAATGGCTGTGAGGACCACTGGACCCTGCAGGACAGGGCCGCCATGCCTCTGCTCTTTCAGACGACCGTGTGCGTGGACATCCGTGTGCTGGTGCCTGGATCCTGGGTGGCCTTCTCCTACAGCTCGGTGTACGCCCCCCGGCCCGACCTGGGTCTGGAGGGGGACGACGGGGCGCTCTACGTGTGGCTGCTCAGGGTCCGACACCGATTTCCTGTCCAGTTGTCCCTGATGCGCTGGCACAGGGTTTGTCTCAAGAGGGACATAGGACGCCACTCCTTCAGCCTGGAGGTAATATCTGCTGTGTACAAGTGTGTGTACACAGTGAGTAATTTTTTAACAAATTGATAGTATATAGTATATATTTTAACTCAGCTAACGGCTATTTAGCAATGTCCTTCTCTGGTACATCTGTGAAATAAGAGGAGCCAGGTTTCCAGACTAGACCTTGGAACTTTCCCTTCACGACTTTCTTCATGACACCTGATCTGTGTGAATGTTCCAGGTCGATTGGCAAACGGTGGCCGAGAGGACCGTGGTCGCTCAGGCCATCCCCGCCTCCGGCTCCTTGAGGCTGGGCTGCAGTCTCAGAGAAGGACTCTCGGCGGCCCGGCTCGGACGGGTGGAGCTGTACATGTTCCGGATCTGGGCCGACTTGGCCGACCATCACCCCTGCGAGGACGGCACCGTGATCGGCTGGGACACTCGTTACTGGGACGTCATCGGTCCCAATGCCAGACAGACGGACCCTAACCTTCCATGTGGTGAGAGACACACGCATGAAGCCGTCTGGATCTCGAAGACAATTTTATTCTGTGCATGGAGAGAATTTGCATTTACAACAGAATGCAAAGCTGTCTTTTCTGTCTCTTTATCATCGAATTCATGAATGTGAAATCCTTTTTCCCTGCTGTGTTTTACTGAAGACAAAGCACTGGATGTTCGCATGATGATGTTTAGAAGTTTTCAAGCATGCGTCTTATTCTAACATGAACTCTGGAGGGTGTCCACAGAATAAGACTCCGCACTTTCTCCTGAGTTGGCGTTCAGGTGAGGGGTGGAGCAGCCAGCAGAGCCAGGAAGTAACCTATTAATTCAGCTGTGGACATCGCCTAATTTGAACCTGGAGTTTGATCTTATCACTAAAACCTCTCCTGACGTCTTCTTCTGCGTCTTTTAAATGTATCCCATCACTTCCTCATCCTGAGACATTCGTCTTGTCCATTTTTAACCAGCAGAAAGTCGGAAGCTCTCCCTTCAGGGACAGTCCGGAGGTTCTATGGAGTTCAGGGCTCGTCTCAAAGCAGCTATAGATTGTTTTGCAAACCAGTTCTTTCACATTTTCTTTAATGAGATGTATCTCAAGAAAAACTGGCATAGGTCCATATAAAATATTATCACATTATTATAAAAGAACAAACAAAACATGAGAGAGAATAAACATTCCAGTTGTCAAGTCCTCATGAAACCTATGATATGAATGCGATGTTTTAAAATACCTCGTGTGACGCCAGCCTTTCAAGAAGAGGTGTGAAATAAAACATTACAATTCTGGGTAAAACATTAAAACTATTAATGATAGAACCAAACCTGCAAAGTAAAACATGCTCAGACATCATAGGAAAGTGAAATACTGCTATAGATGAACATACATCTGAGGTTTGAACATTACTCTCGGCTCCTCTGTGCTTGTGTCTCCATCTCCAACACTTGTCTGTACAGAAGTTGTGCATGTGTGTGTAGAGCATGTTAGTTGTTGAATATTGCATGTTTCCATGTTTCCTGTAGACCACAGACGGGTGAGAGGTCGTGCTCGTGCTCGCAGAAGTATTAATAGTGACTCGTTTTCAGGTGATGTACACACTCGCATGCATGTTGTGTGTATATCCTTGTGTGTCTGTATGTTTGTTATACAGGGAGGGGGCTGTTAAATTGATTTTGTTGTTTTAATCTCAAGATTGATATACAGATAGATGAAGATTGTTGAAGCAGCAAATCTTTAATGACATTTGTTGTTTTAAGGAATTACAACTTCATTTGTTCGCATGTTTTCCCCTCCACCTGGTAAGCATCATTTTTTACAGTTACATTTCAGATGAATATATTCAAACCTCATTCTTACTCGACCTGTATCTTCCTGATTCCTTTTCCCTGCCGTCAACAGAAACTACCTCAGGTCCTGTCATATCAACGGCTGCCTCTCCCCTGAGCAGCCAGACGCCCACGACCACAGGTGAGCGATGCAGTCGCTGTCAGACCTCTTGTGTTTGTGCGTGAGACGATGAATTGTTAAGACTTTAAACCTAATTTAGATCAAGGCAGAAGTTACACATCGTCTTGTTGGAGGGAACAAAGCCTTTTTCGTCGAACTAAATACTTTTGAAATTCAGTTCATCATAACAAAACGTTTTATAACTCTAAGAATAGTTTCACTTCAACTATTTTCGTCCATTGTGGCAGTTTGTTCTATTTATACAATATAAAATTATAACGTCAGCAAAGTAAATGATAAAAAGTAATATAAATATAAGAATATATTTAATGTGGGTCAGTTTTTTGCCATCATTTATGTGAACTATGATGACTTCCTAATGTCAAGGATGATACAAAGTTACCAGTTATACAACCAAGTGTAATATAGTATGAGAATTTGCCCCTGATGGTTTTATGATGGCGTAATAATCTGAGTTAAGGATAAACAGTAGCAGAGATAAAGATAAAGTCAGTTTGTGGTGACTTTTTATAGTTTTGTCCGTCAATTCTTGTATCTCTGTAAAACATATCAATGACAATAACTTAAATAACAAAAAGTTTAGGATAATTTCCATTTTGGCTACTTTAAAGAAAAAATATATATTATATTACAGTTTGTATATACAGTTTATATTGTTGTCTAATTGTTTTCTCTATTCTTTTAGGTTCACCACCATTAAACTGTAACATCAATGGACTCTGTTCCGATACAGGTGAGAAATATTCACTCTGTGTCCCATCAGGATGTTTTATTTATACTATCCTATATTTGGGTGAAAACAATTTCTGATCTTTCCACAGACGCTTATTTTTGGATGTTCTTAAGTGTTGAGGCCAGAAACAGCAGTGATGTGACAGACCTGGTGAGAGAGAATTCTTCACTTCATCCTCTGTGTTGTTCTTTCAGTCGTCTTTATGTCTCCACCCTGTCGTCTCTTATTAATAACTTTAAAAGCCTCATTGTCACAAACAAGTATTTCAGGCCCAGGATTAGATTGTAGGAGCAGCAGCGTAATCGTGTCAGAATAACAGAACATTCCAAGCATGTGAATCACCTGAAATTAATTTTGAATTGGCCAGGGGAACATTTATTGTTGTGTAACACAGGGAAATTACAAAACCAGGAATGTTTAGACTCAAACTGAGTGAGATGAACCGGCATCATGACCCTTTTTGTCAAGAGTACTGTTTGAAGCTAAAGTCGAGATGATTCCAGTTATTTAGGGCTGTAACTCCTGATTATTGTATGCATATATGTGTGTGTCTGTGTGTGTGTGTTATCTGCATTCATCTCAGCATCTGTCTGCCTCTGTCTCTCCACCTCACTCTCAGCTGACCACAGCGTTTGGCTGCAGAGTAAATGCACCACAGATTTTCTGTGAGGGTGGAACAAATGTTCAGGTCAGTGTGTCACCGAAACAGGAAACATCATTGCACTTTTCAGAATAAAACTTCTCCCAGTAGACAAATGCAGCTCCTCTCTCTCTCTCTCTCTCTCTCTCTCTCTCTCTCTCTCTCTCTCTCTCTCTCTCTTCTCAGGTAGTCGAGGTTTCCTGTGGTGAACAAAGTGAGATGAGGTAAATCATGTCACCGGGTATTTTTGCTGTATATGTGTATTTGAGATTTCTCCTCCTGACTTTAGGGGTGAAACTTGTGTTTCCAGAAATAGGACCTGCGGCGTGCTGCTGAAGCTCGGCCACACCGTCTCAGCTTGTGATCTGCAGCTGGCCGGAGCGTCTGCACTGCAGCAAGCTGGAAGCGAGAAGGCACGGGCGACAATCATGGGACAGGTGGAGAGAGTCGGTGAGCACTCGTCACTCAGTCGCTGCTTATTCCCAATCCGTCAACAACACAAAACTAACACATTAAAGTTTGACATCCCAATCATTACAATTTCAGTTTGTGAACAACAGGTAAGAAAAAATAAAGACATTAAGCCTGACTTTAAAATGAATAAACCATCAAAATATGGAAAGTTTCACACACGGTCATGATAGTGTGAACACAAACACACCTATACTTACAAAGTGAGAACACACCTCACATGCAAATGCACTTGAACATACTGTGTATGCAGAACACCAAGAGGAATGCAGACACTTGAATACTGCAGAGAAACACACATTCAAGTCAAGGCAGTGTGTGTTTGTGTGTGTGTGTGTGTGTTCCTGTACTTTTATCTTTGTGAGGAACATTTTAAGGTTAGTACAAACATTTGTGTGTATGCTATACTTGTATACTTGAGGCCCTGGGTAAGGTTTGGGGTCAGATGTGATGTGTGTGTGTGTGCAGAAGTTTAAATGACCTCACAAACAACAAGATTTTACATAAACATCCTCTCTCAAAATCTCAAAAAAGTCCCTATGAAGACAAAAGTAAAAAGAACACACAAACACACACTCTTGATGCTCCTTATGATTTTGTCACCGTCAGGTCGAAATCTGTGCGAGAACCTGACGTCCCCTGGTGACAACTTTGTGAGGTGCACCTTCACGTCCTCCCTGGATGACGTCTGCCAGTCCAACACAACCTCCACCGTTAAATGGTGAACATCACATTTGTTTCCCTGTACTCACTGTCAGCCTGTATTTATGTGTGTGTGTGTGTGTGTGTGTGTGTGTTTGCACGACACACTTATCATCTTCTACATCTGTTAGCTCTCCCCTGCAGCTCAGTTACAGCGACGCAGCCCTACAACCTACAACACACTCCTGCAGCAGTGAGTATCACCACCATCGCAAACTATTCACCTGAATTCACTGCTTCTTCTGCTGCTGCTGCTGAAACCATGTTCCTCTGTCTCAGGGCAAACGTCTCACTTCTGTGACTGCTCCGCATTCTGCAACTCTTCAAGTAAGAAAACCACCAGGATCTTCTCTGTCTGCATATGCTTGCTCTGTTAACCCCTTAATGCCTGAATTGATTTCCAATTATATAAAAAAAAGATTAGTGGTTTTATTGGCCTGACATATAGATGCTAAATTAAGTGGAGATTGTTAAATTCAATATAGCATATAAAATAGATATACATTTAGGTATGAGACAAATTAGGGACATTAGGTTTATTATATTATTAGAGGATTATTATATTGATGCTGCTTTTGCTTGAAATTGAATAACAACATATGTTTTCTGTACAATCATTGATGTTCCATCATAACAGTATTTCAAATACAGCTTAATACCTCAAAATAACTTTGCCGCACAGTCCCAAGGGGCTAGTATGTATTTTACACTCCGACCACTAGATGGCGGCAGAGTACTTCCAATACCTTCTTTGGTATGTGTAGTATTTTCACCATCAGGAACAATCGTCACCTCGGCGGCATTAAGACCAAAATGGGGTTTGAGGCAAATTTGCGACATTCGTCTACAAGGGGTTAACATATAAAATACATATACACCCATCATGTGATTTTAAGAATAGAACGCCCAACTCACCTCTTACGTGTACATTTTCTTTTTCAGGCCAGTTTTTCGCCACAAGAATTAATATCAACACACCCTCTGTTGATATTCAAACTCTTCTAAGAAGTTTGGTATGTACGTCACAATAAGATTGAACTGCCTTTTGTAAACATGCTACATATCTACTAACTGTCTACATTTCATCTGACAGTTGTTACCACCTGGTGAGGAGTATCCAGAGATTTCCAATCATTACAAGGTAAAACTACTGCAGATGAGATTTATACATATTTCAATATGTGAAAGTTGTCTATCATGTTCACCCAAAACCTTTTTCTTTATTCTAGCGCACTCAACTGGAATGTCAGGGGACCACGCAGAGGTAGACATCTTATGAAGTGCACTTTAAATCTTCATTCATATTCTTGGACTCTCATATATATCATTGATGATGATGGGCACCAGACACTGGTGAAGAAATATGAGGAAACAGATGGACCATAAATGAACATACTGTGGGTGTTGCAATACTGATCATAATGTGTTTGACAATAATTAATAAAGGTGGATTTCTAACCTCTGCTCACTAGGTTAACCAGCTGCATGCTGATACTGGAGATGTCTGGATCTGTCGATGGCTGCTCCCTGAGCAGAGCTGTGCAACGACTCATCGACAACAACACTAGCATCACAAATGACAAGCCGCTCACACGCATGGGTCAGTCTGCATGATTTTTGTTTTTTGCACATTGATCCCGTTATGAATTCTCCATTGTAAAGGATAATCTCTGTCCTCAGTGTTGTGTGGTTCTGCTGGTTCCACTGTCCCGACCCTGTTGGCGTCCAACCTGACCTGGGTCGCCAGTGAGCAGCCGAACTCCACCGTCTGCCAACCGACCTCCACTCTGGTTAAATGGTAAAATTATACAGCATGTAGCTTTTTGTACCATTAAAACAAATGAGAAAAATGGTTTTCATTGGTTCAGTTCCCAACTGGTAAGCTAACATTGTTACCTTTGGATACCTTTCCAGAATTTATGCTAACCTACGATGCTATGCTAAGAGTAGTAGCAGTTAGCATCCCAAAAAGTTGAACTGTTCCTTTAAAAACATTTACGTGAAGGAGGTTCTGAAAATCCCCAAATTTTTGCTAAAACTTTGAAATCGAGCAAATTAACCAACTAACGAATAAACATGATGGTCTAATAAAAGCATTTTACTTCATGTTAAGTTCTGAATATTGCATATTTATATATTTTATATCTACTTTTTGCCTGTTCTCTCACAGTGAAGCGAATCAGACACTCGCTGTTCTCCTGACTGACAGTTGTCCTCCAGAACCTTCCACCACCACGCACGGCATCTTCTCGACTACAACCGGCACTTCTGAAGCCAACCGACACACTAACACGACAACCAACAACACCACAGCAGCGCAACAGAAAAATGCAACACAGGGAATAGCTCAGCCTGTCACGACAACGTCACCCACAACAAGTAACGGCGAACAATCCTCAACTGCGCAACTTGCACTTCAAACAACATTTCAGAGTACAAGGGATCAGTATAATGGAAGTACAGTGATTCAAAACACAACCACAACCCCAACACAACAAAATACAACAGAATCAGTATCTACTGTCGACTCAACACAAACCAACATCGCAACGTCTGCAAACGACTCAACTACTCTGGCTCAGTCAACAACATTTAACACAACTAAACTGTCTCCCACTCACACACCACTGCACAATGTAACCACAGCAGATGGACTTACACTTTCTCCCAGTTACACAACAGTGAATAACATAACTGCACTCGCAGCACTTGCATCTATCCCAAATAACACAACACTCTACAAGGAAACTACTGTTACAACATCCAGGGACACAACAATATACAACATAACAACAGCAACTGCACATGTAAACAATCACACAGTGTACAATGTAACAACAGCAGCTACTTTTACACAGTCTTCCAGTAACGCATCAGTGAACAACATAACTTCAGTAAGACATGTTAGGTCTTCAACAAATACCACAACAAACTACACTGTAAGTCCTATTGATGCAGTTACAACAACCGAACCACTTACGTCTTTTCTAAATAACACAACACACTACACTGTAACTACAACAGATGCAGTTACACCTTCTCCAACTAACACAACAGTTAATAGCATAACTACAACCAGACCAGTTACATCTCTTCCAAATAACACAACAAACTACACTGTCACTGCAACAGATACAACTATACCCTCTCCAAGTATCACAACAGTTAACAACATAACAACAGCCAGACCACTTACAATTTCTCCAAACTACACTGTAACTGCAACTGATACATCTATATCTTCTACAAGTAACACAACTTCTAGCAACATAACAACAACCACAGCAGTTACATATATTCCAAATAACACAACCAACTACACTGTAACTACAACAGATGCAGTTACACCATCTCCAAGTAACACAACAGTTAACAACATAACAACAACCATACCACTTACGATTTCTCCAAACAACACAATAAACTACACTGTAACTGCAACTGATACAACTATACCTTCTCCAAGTAACACAACATTTAGCAACATAACAACAACCAGACCAGTTACATATATTCCAAATAACACAACAAACTATGCTGTAACTACAACAGATGCAGTTACACCTTCTCCAAGTAACACAACAGTTAACAACATAACAACAAGACCAGTAACATATCTTCCAAATAACACAACAAACTACACTGTAACTACAACAGATGCAGTTACACCTTCTCCTAGTAACACAACATTGAGCAACATAACAACCAGACCAGTTACATCTCTTCCAAATAACACAACAAACTACACTGAAACTACAACAGATGCAGTTACACCTACTCCAAGTAACACAACAGTTAACAACATAACAACAACCAGACCAGTTACATCTCTTCCAAATAACACAACAAACTACACTGAAACTACAACAGATGCAGTTACGCCTACTCCAAGTAACACAACAGTTAACAACATAACAACAACCGGACCAGTTACATCTATTCCAAATAACACAACAAACTACACTGACGCTACAACAGATGCAGTTACATCATCTCCAAGTAACACAACAATTAGCAACATAACAACAACTACATCAGTTACATCTCTTCCAAATAACACAACACACTACACTGTACCTGCAACAGATACAACTACACCTTCTCCAATTAACACAACAGTTAACAACATAACAACAAACAGACCAGTTACATCTATTCCAAATAACACAACCAACTACACTGTAACTACAACAGATGCAGTTACACCTTCTCCAAGTAACACAACAGTTAACAACATAACAACAGCTAGACCACTTACGATTTCTCCAACCAACATAACAAACTACACTGTAACTGCACCAGATACAACTACACCTTCTCCAAGTAACGCAACAGTTTATAACATAACAACCAGACCAGTTACATCTCTTCCAAATAACACAACAAACTACACTGTAACTACAACAGATTCAACTATACCTTCTCCAAGTAACACAACAATTAACAACATAACAACAGCCAGACCACTTACGATTTCTCCAACCAACACAACAAACTACACTGTAACTGCTACTGATACAACTATACCTTCTCCAAGTAACACAACATTTACCAACATAACAATAACCAGACCAGTTACATCTCCTCCAAATAACGCAACAAACTACACTGTAACTGCAGCAGATACAACAATACACTCTCCAAGTAACACAACAGTTAACAACATAACAACAACCGGACCAGTTACATTTCCTCCAAATAACTCAACAAACGATACTTTAACTACAACAGATACAGTTACACCCTCTCCAAGTTACACAACAGTTAGCAACATAACAACAACCAGATCAGTTACATCTCTTCCAAATAACACGACAATTTACACTGTACCTGCAACAGATGCAGTTACACCTTCTACAAGTAACACAACAGTTAACAACATAAGAACAACTGGACCAGTTACATCTATTCCAAATAACACAACCAACTACACTGTAACTACAACAGATGCAGTTACACCTTCTCCAAGTAACACAACAAACTACCCTGTAACTGCGACAGATACAACTACACCTTCTCCAAGTAACACAACAGTTAACAACATAACAACAACCGGACCAGTTACATCTAGTCAAAATAACACAACAAATTACACTGCACCTGCAACAGATGCAGTTACACCTTCTCCAAGTAACACAACAGTTAACAACATAACAACAACCAGACCAGTTACATCTCCTCCAACTAACACAACAAACTACACTGGAACTACAACAGATGCAGTTACACCTTCTCCAAGTAACAGAACAGTTAACAACATAACAACAACCGGACCAGTTACATCTAGTCAAAATAACACAACAAATTACACTGCACCTGCAACAGATGCAGTTACACCTTCTCCAAGTAACACAACAGTTAACAACATAACAACAACCAGACCAGTTACATCTCCTCCAACTAACACAACAAACTACACTGGAACTACAACAGATGCAGTTACACCTTCTCCAAGTAACAGAACAGTTAACAACATAACAACAACCGGACCAGTTACATCTAGTCAAAATAACACAACAAATTACACTGCACCTGCAACAGATGCAGTTACACCTTCTCCAAGTAACACAACAGTTAACAACATAACAACAACCAGACCAGTTACATCTCCTCCAACTAACACAACAAACTACACTGGAACTACAACAGATGCAGTTACACCTTCTCCAAGTAACAGAACAGTTAACAACATAACAACAACCGGACCACCTACACCTTCTCCAAATAACACACCAAACTACACTGTAACTACAAGAGATGCAGTTTCACCTTCTCCAAGTAACACAACAGTTAAGAACATAACAACAACAAGATCAGTTACATATTTTCCAAATAACACCACAAACTACACTGTACCTGCAACAGATACAACTATACCTTCTCCAAGTAACACAACAAATTACACTGTAACTGCAACAGATACAACTACACCTTCTCCAAGTATGACAACAGTTAACAGCATAACAACAACCGGACCAGTTACATCTCTTCCAAACAACACAACTATCTACACTGTAACTTCAACAGATGTAGTTACACCTTCTCCAAGTAACACAACAGTTAACAACATAACAACAACTGGACAATTTACATATAATCTAAATAACACACCAAACTACACTGTAACTACAACAGATGCAGTTACACCTTCTCCAAGTAACACAACAGTCATCAACATAACAACAACTGGACCAGTTACACCTTCTCCAAGTAACACAACAGATTACACTGTAACTGCAACAGATACAACTACACTTTCTCCAAGTAACACAACAGTTAACAACATAACAACAACCAGACCAGTTACATCTATTCCAAATAACACAACCAACTACACTGTAACTACAACGGATGCAGTTACACCTTCTCCAAGTATGACAACAGTTAACAGCATAACAACAACCAGCCCAGTTACATCTAGTCCAAATAACACAACTAACTACATTGTAACTACAACAGATGTAGTGACACGTTCTCCAAGTAACACAACAGTTAGCAACATAACAACAACCGGACCAGTTACACCTTTTCCAAGTAACACAACAAATTACACTGTAACTGCAACAGATACAACCACACCTTCTCCAAGTAACACAACAGTTAACAACATAACAACAACCACACCAGTTACATCTATTCCAAATAACACAACCAACTACACTGTAACTACAACAGATGCAGTTACACCTTCTCCAAGTAACACAACAGTTAGCAACATAACAACAGTCAGACCACTTACATCTATTCCAAATAACACAACTAACTACACTTTACCTGCAACAGATACAACTATACCTTCTCCAAGTAACACAACAAATTACACTGTAACTGCAACAGATACAACTATACCTTCTCCAAGTAACACAACAGTTAACAACATAAGAACAACTGGACCAGTTACATCTATTCCAAATAACACAACCAACTACACTGTAACTGCGACAGATACAACTACACCTTCTCCAAGTAACACAACAGTTAACAACATAACAACAACCGGACCAGTTACATCTAGTCAAAATAACACAACAAATTACACTGCACCTGCAACAGATGCAGTTACACCTTCTCCAAGTAACACAACAGTTAACAACATAACAACAACCAGACCAGTTACATCTCCTCCAACTAACACAACAAACTACACTGGAACTACAACAGATGCAGTTACACCTTCTCCAAGTAACAGAACAGTTAACAACATAACAACAACCGGACCACCTACACCTTCTCCAAATAACACACCAAACTACACTGTAACTACAACAGATGCAGTTTCACCTTCTCCAAGTAACACAACAGTTAAGAACATAACAACAACAAGATCAGTTACATATTTTCCAAATAACACCACAAACTACACTGTACCTGCAACAGATACAACTATACCTTCTCCAAGTAACACAACAAATTACACTGTAACTGCAACAGATACAACTACACCTTCTCCAAGTATGACAACAGTTAACAGCATAACAACAACCGGACCAGTTACATCTCTTCCAAACAACACAACTATCTACACTGTAACTTCAACAGATGTAGTTACACCTTCTCCAAGTAACACAACAGTTAACAACATAACAACAACTGGACAATTTACATATAATCTAAATAACACACCAAACTACACTGTAACTACAACAGATGCAGTTACACCTTCTCCAAGTAACACAACAAATTACACTGTAACTGCAACAGATACAACTACACTTTCTCCAAGTAACACAATAGTTAACAACATAACAACAACCAGACCAGTTACATCTATTCCAAATAACACAACCAACTACACTGTAACTACAACGGATGCAGTTACACCTTCTCCAAGTATGACAACAGTTAACAGCATAACAACAACCAGCCCAGTTACATCTAGTCCAAATAACACAACTAACTACATTGTAACTACAACAGATGTAGTGACACGTTCTCCAAGTAACACAACAGTTAGCAACATAACAACAACCGGACCAGTTACACCTTTTCCAAGTAACACAACAAATTACACTGTAACTGCAACAGATACAACCACACCTTCTCCAAGCAACACAACAGTTAACAACATAACAACAACCAGACCAGTTACATCTATTCCAAATAACACAACCAACTACACTGTAACTACAACAGATGCAGTTACACCTTCTCCAAGTAACACAACAGTTAGCAACATAACAACAACCAGACCAGTTACATCTATTCCAAATAACACAACCAACTACACTGTAACTACAACAGATGCAGTTACACCTTCTCCAAGTTACACAACAAACTACCCTGTAACTGCGACAGATAGAACTACACCTTCTCCAAGTAACACAACAGTTAACAACATAACAACAGTCAGACCACTTACGATTTCTCCAAACAACACAACAAACTACACTGTAACTGCAACAGATACAACTACACCTTCTCCAAGTTACACAACAGTTAACAACATAACAACAACCGGACCAGTTACATCTATTCCAAATAACACAACCAACTACACTGTAACTACAACAGATGCAGTTACACCTTCTCCAAGTAACACAACAAACTACCCTGTAACTGCGACAGATACAACTACACCTTCTCCAAGTAACACAACAGTTAGCAACATAACAACAACCAGACCAGTTACATCTATTCCAAATAACACAACCAACTACACATTAACTACAACGGATGCAGTTACACCTTCTCCAAGTATGACAACAGTTAACAGCATAACAACAACCGGCCCAGTTACATCAAGTCCCAATAACACAACCAACTACACATTAACTACAACGGATGCAGTTACACCTTCTCCAAATATGACAACAGTTAACAGCATAACAACAACCGGCCCAGTTACATCAAGTTCAAATAACACAACTAACTACATTGTAACTACAACAGATGTAGTTACACCTTCTCCAAGTAACACAACAGTTAGCAACATAACAACAACCGGACCAGTTACACCGTCTCCAAGTAACACAACCAACTACACTGTAACTACAACAGATGCAGTTACACCTTCTCCAAGTAACACAACAAACTACCCTGTAACTACGACAGATAGAACTACACCTTCTCCAAGTAACACAACAGTTAACAACATAACAACAGTCAGACCACTTACGATTTCTCCAAACAACACAACAAACTACACTGTAACTTCAACAGATACAACTATACCTTCTCCAAGTAACACAACAGTTAACAACATAACAACAACTGGACCAGTTACATCTATTCCAAATAACACAACCAACTACACTGTAACTTCAACAGATACAACTATACCTTCCCAAAGTAACACAACCGTTAGCAACATAACAACAACTGGACCAGTTACACCTTCTCCAAGTAACACAACAAACTACCCTGTAACTACGACAGATAGAACTACACCTTCTCCAAGTAACACAACAGTTAACAACATAACAACAGTGAGACCACTTACGATTTCTCCAAACAACACAACAAACTACACTGTAACTTCAACAGATACAACTATACCTTCTCCAAGTAACACAACAGTTAACAACATAACAACAACTGGACCAGTTACATCTATTCCAAATAACACAACCAACTACACTGTAACTACAACAGATGCAGTTACACCTTCTCCAAGTAACACAACAGTTAGCAACATAACAACAACCAGACCAGTTACATCTATTCCAAATAACACAACCAACTACACTGTAACTACAACAGATGCAGTTACACCTTCTCCAAGTAACACAACAGTTAGCAACATAACAACAACCAGACCAGTTACATCTATTCCAAATAACACAACCAACTACACTGTAACTACAACAGATGCAGTTACACCTTCTCCAAGTAACACAACAAACTACCCTGTAACTACGACAGATAGAACTACACCTTCTACAAGTAACACAACAGTTAACAACATAACAACAGTCAGACCACTTACGATTTCTCCAAACAACACAACAAACTACACTGTAACTTCAACAGATAAAACTATGCCTTCTCCAAGTAACACAACAGTTAGCAACATAACAACAACTGGACCAGTTACACCTTCTCCAAGTAACACAACAGTTAACAACATTACAACAACCAGACCAGTTACATCTATTCCAAGTAACACAACAAATTACACTGTAACTGCAACAGATACAACTACACTTTCTCCAAGTAACACAACAGTTAACAACATAACAACAACTGGACCAGTTACATCTATTCCAAATAACACAACCAACTACACATTAACTACAACGGATTCAGTTACACCTTCTCCAAGTATGACAAAAGTTAACAACATAACAACAACCAAACCAGTTACATCTATTCCAAATAACACAACCAACTACACTGTAACTACAACAGATGCAGTTACACCTTCTCCAAGTAACACAACAAACTACCCTGTAACTGCGACAGATACAACTTCACATTCTCCAAGTAACACAGCAGTTAGCAACATAACAACAACCAGACCAGTTTCATCTATTCCAAATAACACAACCAACTACACATTAATTACAACGGATGCAGTTACACCTTCTCCAAATATGACAACAGTTAACAGCATAACAACAACCGGCCCAGTTACATCTAGTCCAAATAACACAACTAACTACACTGTAACTACAATAGATGTAGTTACACCTTCTCCAAGTAACACAACAGTTAGCAACATAACAACAACCGGACCAGTTACACCTTCTCTAAGTAACACAACAAATTACACTGTAACTGCAACAGATACAACTACACCTTCTCCAAGTAACACAACAGTTAGCAACATACCAACAACCAGACCAGTTACATCTATTCAAAATAACACAACCAACTACACTGTAACTACAACAGATGCAGTTACACCTTCTCCAAGTAACACAACAAACTACCCTGTAACTGCGACAGATACAACTACACCTTCTCCAAGTAACACAACAGTTAGCAACATACCAACAACCAGACCAGTTACATCTATTCCAAATAACACAACCAACTACACATTAACTACAACGGATGCAGTTACACCTTCTCCAGGTATGACAACAGTTAACAGCATAACAACAACTGGCCCAGTTACATCTAGTCCAAATAACACAACTAACTACACTGTAACTACACCAGATGTAGTTACACCTTCACCAAGTAACACAACAGTTAACAACATAACAACAACAAGATCAGCTACATATTTTCCAAATAACACCACAAACTACACCGTACCTGCAACAGATACAACTATACCTTCTCCAAGTAACACAACAGTTAGCAACATAACAACAACCGGACCAGTTACATCTATTCCAAATAACAAAACAAACTACACTGGAACTACAACCGATGCTGTTACACCTTCTCCAAGTAACACAACAGTTAACAACATTACTACAACCAGACCAGTTACATCTATTCCAAATAACACAACAAACTACACTTTAACGACCACAGTTGCAACTACACCTTCTCCAAGTAACACAACAGTTAACAACATAACAACAACCAGGTCAGTTACATCTCTTCCAAATAACACAACAAACTTCACTGTAACTGCAACTGATACAACTATACCTTCTCCAAGTAACACAACAGTTAACAACACAACAGCATTAAGACCAGTTACATCTACCCCAAATAACACAACAAACTACAATGTAACTTCACCAAAAAATAACACAACAGCCTCTAACATTTACGCAACAAATAACACAACAGCTTCTGTAAATCAGACTACAGAGTACAATCTAACTACAACAAACAACAATCACACAACAGCCTCTAACATCTACACAACAAATAACCCAACAGCTTCTATAAATCAGACTACAGAGTACAATCTAACTACACCCACCAACAATCTCACAACAGCCTCTAACAACTACACAACAGCCTTTCACAATAACACAACAGAGTTTAGTCTAACTACAGCAGCCAACAATTACACAACAGGATACAATGTAACTTCAGCTGAGAACAGGAATGTAAACAATGGCACAATCACAACAAGCAATACAACAGCAGCCAACAATTACACAACAGAGTACAATGGAACTGCAGCCACCCACAATTACACAACTGCCTCTACCATCCACACAACAAATAACCCAACAGCTTCTAACAATCACACTACAGAATACAATATAACTACACCCACCAACAATTACACAACAAATAAAACAACAGACTTCAATGTTACTATAGCCTCAAAAAATTACACAACAGCCTCTAACAATTACACAACCAATTACAGTGTAACTACAGTCACCAACAATTACACAACAAGTAATACACCAGAGTATAATGTAACTACAGCAGCCAACAATTACACAATAGGATACAATGTAACTACAGCTGGGAACAGGAGTTTAAATAATGGCACAATCACAACAAGCAATACAACAACACACACAACAGAGTACAATGTAACAACAGCAGCCAACAATTACACAACAGAATACAATGTATCTACTGCAGCCAACAATAACAAAACAGCATCTAAGAATTACACAACAAATTACACCACAGCCTCTTCGAATTACACAACAGAGTACAATGTAACTGCAGCCACCCACAATGATACAACAGCCTCCAGCAATGATACAACAGCCTCGAATAACTACACAGCAGAGTATAATGTAACTACTGTTTCGCAGAACTACACAGCAATAGAGAATATTACAACTACTACTGTTTCTTTGAATGTAACAGTTGCACCCATCACGGAAACACAA
Source organism: Pleuronectes platessa (assembly GCF_947347685.1). NCBI lineage: Eukaryota > Metazoa > Chordata > Actinopteri > Pleuronectiformes > Pleuronectidae > Pleuronectes > Pleuronectes platessa. The sequence continues at coordinate 18,446,470 of NC_070645.1, forward strand.
CAGAACACAACTGTGACTCACACGACTTCTCAAGTTAACACAAGTCTAAACAATTCAACAACGACAACAAACTTGACTGTGGACAACACAACTTCTGTTGTGAACAACAGCATTACAACCACTGCATCTCCGCTGGACAACCAAACCACAAATCACACCACATCGAGTTCGACCCACAGCATCACATCATCTGCAAATAATTACACAAACTCCACGACAACTGCCAACAGCATTGATCCCACTGTCACCAACAACACTACTACGGCAACAAGCTACAACCAGAGCTCAACTACCAGCAGTTTAACAATCGCTCTCAACCAAACCACAAAAAGTCCAACTACAACAACGAATACTAATTCTACAGCTACTACTACTGCTACAACTACCAACGCTACAACTGCTACACCTGGCCCACTTCCGGCATCGCCCAACACCACAACTGCTTTGGTTCCCTCAACAACCACAACAACTCTCCCATCTACCGTCGTCATCGGCACAACTGAAGCACCGACTGGTACGTTGTAGCTATCACTTTGCCGACATTGTTTTTGTATAGTTTGAGGGACGCGTGAAGACCTTAATTTTAATATGTTTGTTGTTTTGGAGGAAGTTCATTATTTTAACGAGTTTTTTCTTATATAAGGTTCGGCTCCGACTTCCACAGCTGCTTCAGGGACAACGATGAGCCAAGAGGCCAAAGAGGAGCTGGCGAACAGGATGTTGGACCAGACTCAGGAAGCGTCACAGCTCGAATCCTCTCAGGTGAAACTACTGATATGCTAACGTACACATTACGGACTTAAAAAGTGAGCAGAGCTGGTAAAGTTTAGCGTTGTGTATTTGGGATACGATGAAAAAGCCCGGGTCATGGAGTTCACGAGCTGGATAACTAAATCCTCCAGTCAGTTGTGTTTGTGTGTTGAGCCCCTACACAAATTGCATGACAAAGTAAAGTAAACTTCTAAGCCTAATAGCACAGTGGCTAAAATTTGTAAATTTATTGTTATTATTATTTATCATTACATCTCACATACTCAAGATATTTTGTGTGTATATATTCTGTTAGTTTTTCTGCCATGTTAGTTGTGTAATTCATTTATATCATTTAGAATGTATTTGTTTCTTAACATCAGGAAGAATATATAAGATAATTGGTCAATTTATATAACTGAGTTAAACGTGGAGTTAATCCCAGTGTCCAGTCATAAAGTGAGAAAAATGTAAAGTTATCCTTCAAAATGTTTACCCTCATCAATGCTGCACAAAAATTGTAATGTTGATGATGTTTTCCTACACGTGGCATCTATTGCACGTCTGTCCGTCCAGGGAGAGGGATCCTCTCATGTGTCTCTCTGAGGTTTCTACGTATTTTTACCCTGTAAAGTGTTTTCGTAGTTTTTCCTTACTCTTGCTGAGGGTTAGGGACAGATAATGTCACACCATGTTAAAGCCCTATGAGACGAATTGTGATTTGTGAATATGGGCTATACAAATACAATTTGATTGATTGATGATTGATATTTATCTTCACAAGTATAATTGTGTGAAAAACATTTGCAGAAAAGCTCCATAGTAGCAAAAAGAGAATAGTTGTGAAATAGAAGACTGAGCAATAATTAGGATTTAATAATATATTATATTATAAACATACAGACTTTTGTATTGTAAAATAGACAATTATAGAATAGGAAATGCTCAGTACAAAGACATCAACAGGAATGATACATTTGTAAATGTAATAACAGTAATTGCTGAATAATGTAAATGTCGCTGTCTCGTCTTTTGTGTGGTGACTTTGTGGAGTTTGAGTTCATCCGGTTTGATGTTACAGTTGGAGCAGATAGTGGAGCAGCTGGAGAGGCTGCTGGACGGCCCGACTGTCTCTAGGTCTGTGGGACAAAAAGTCATCAACATCATCAGTAACTTGATGGAGGCCGACGCTGAGGCCCTCTCTGCGTTGGCTAATAGGTAAAAACCACGATAAACCCTCACCGACATTCACTGTTACATGAACACGAGATCTCTATTAAATGTCTGGTGTCGACAGGCTGATTCGAGTCGTGGACACCGTGGGTCTGAAGCTGGCCGTCAGCGGCGACCGAGAGATCCTCTCGGCACAGTCACTGGTTCTGGCCGTCAGGACGGTGGATGGGACCAACTTCCCGACAACATCTGTCGACATCTTCAACACGGATAATGTTCAGGTAGCAAACGTTAAGGATTTTCTTTCAGAGCAAACACAGGACAAGAAAGAGAACTCCACAAAACAGTTCAAATCATATGATCATAAGTAGAAATGTACCTATAGACTATATCAGCTTGATTCTGTGAGTCTAATTCGGAATCTCTCACTTGGTTTCATCAAAGTTTAAAATGAGAACTAGGATACACAACTGCAACAACAATTAACTTGGGTGTATAATCATATAAACTGTCAGTTAATGTAATACATCTAGCTATATCAAATCCTATTTACATGTTGTATATTTATTGCTAGTTCATATTATCAAATATTTATATGCATGTTTAATTATTCATGACTTTTTAACTGATGTTTCCTTGCAATCCCCTTTGATTCCTGCAGATGTCGCCATTGTGAGCCTAGTACATTATTTATTACCTCTTACTATTGGAGTTATCCCTTGTTAACCCTTTGTTGTTTTTTTTAAGCTTCGTGCTCTCAGCAGGACCAGGTCCAAGAGGTCGGCTCCTGCTCTGGGATCAGTTTTCCTGCCCTCCACCCTGACTGCAGGTCTCAGTCCTGAGCAGCAACAACAGGCCAGCAGGGTCCAGTTCACTTTCTACACCAAAAACGCCTTTTTCCAGGTACCTCACCTCCGTCACATCCAGATCGGTCATCAGTCGATTATTTATTGGTGTAAAAGACTTAAAACTGCATTTTTTTTTGTTTCTCAATTTATTTCTAGGATGCAATAAAACTTACATTTGATATCAGAGCAATTACTATACTCAAATATAAAGAAAACTGAATATTCTACTGAACTGATTCCATGCCTCTCGTTCTTCTGCAGGACCCATCATTAGAAAACACAACTGTCGTCAGTACAGTTCTGGGCTCCAGTGTTGCCAATTTGTCAATAAGCAACTTGAGTGAGGACATTCGGTTCACCATCCAAAACACCAACCCCGTACCTGTGAGTGGTTTAATTTTCACGAAACCATTTATTCCACAACAGGAACAGAAAAAGATTTGACGAAGAAAATTTTGAATAAACCTTTCCAAATAAAAGGTTAATTGTGAATGAGCAGCTGTAGGAGACGATTCAAACTTTCTTCTTTGGTTCACAGGGAAACTTTTCGGCTTCCTGTGTATTTTGGGACTTCACTCAGAATGGTGGGTACTGGACATTTATGCCTCGTGCAGTTGGTTGTACTACCTCACGTGTGAATATTCCTGTTTATGTGTGTTTTGGGTTTTCAGGTGGTGATGGAGGCTGGAGCTCTGACGGCTGCTTTGTTGTCAACGCCACGTCGGAAAAAACGATTTGCAGCTGCAATCATCTCACGTCATTTGCAATACTCCTGGTTAGCGTTTAATGCTTGAGATATTCTGACGATAATAATTTATAAATCAGAATTGCAGCTTTTATGCAGTTATACAGTTAGTTTTTGTGTTCACTGTTTGTATATTTGTGTCTCTGCCCCGTCCTCCATGCAGGATTTGCCCAGAGAAGGAATAATCGATCGTGAGCACGCACAAATCCTAACTTTCATCACCTACATCGGCTGTGGAGTCTCTGCTATCTTTCTTGCCGTCACTTTACTGACGTACCTTTTATTTGAGTAAGAATCTGTCTCTTTACAAAAGCCAAGACCATTTCAATCAGAGACACTTCATGGTGTCCGTTCCTTGTGTGTTTTCCTTATAAACTCCGTCTTTGCAGGAAACTGATGCGAGACATTCCGGCCAAGATCCTGGTGCAGCTCTCCTTTTCCCTGCTCTTCCTCAACCTGGTGTTCTTACTGGACGGCTGGCTGGCGCTCTACCCGGCGGTCGGGCTGTGTATCAGCACCGCCTTCTTCCTGCACTACTTTCTGCTGACCACGTTCACCTGGGCCGGGCTGGAGGCGCTGCACATGTACCTGAGCATCGTCAAAGTGTTCACGCCTTACCTGAGCAAATACATGCTCAAGTTCTCCCTGATAGGCTGGGGTACGTCCTGCACTTTAAACCTCACCGCCAAAATGTTAAGTCATGTTTAAAATGTGTTTTTTAAGCATAATTCTTCTGTAAATATTTGATTGTATTGCAGGTGTTCCCCTCATCCCGGTGATCATCATAATAGCAGTAGACAAAGACAACTACGGTTTAGTGACATACGGAAAATACACAGATGGAACAACAGACGACTTGTAAGTTACATTTAAATCTTTATTACCTTTATGTAAATGCAGGTTAATGCTGTATTGCATTGGCGTGTGATGTTCAAAGGTCCAAGAGAAAAAAAAGATCATTTTTTTGAATTTTTGTATTATTCCTGTCATTGTTGTATTTGAACACTGGAGGGTGAGAGAGACACAAACTCTTTTCTTAACTGTGCTCAGTCTGCGGTGTTGAGACATTAAATGTGTATTTGTCTTTAACTTTCTTTCATGAAATATAAGTGATTTCATGAACCGAATTCATTGTCATGAACTTATCAGGACAAATATCAAAAGTGAATCTCTAAAGGACCTGAGAGATTAACAAGTTCAGATGGATTTCTTGCTTAAATGCAATCAAGTAGCTGTAAAGTTTTTAAACCAATGATAAATAAATCTAAATGTTTCTTCCTTAACACATAAAAACACATTTATCATTAACAAATTAAATATATATCTGATTCTGAAACCTCCTCAAAATCCCCTATGAACTTTACCAGACACTCAAAGGATTCCCTTTCCATTATAAACACACAAAAAACTTTCCGCTTGCGTTTGAACTTTAAAAAGGTTCAAAGATTTTCCATTTCTGTGTGTGTGGGGTGGTGGGGCCTAGGGGGTAGAGTGGTCGTTCTCCAACACGAAGGTTGCCGATTCAATCCCCACTCTTCCCCATCTGCAAGATACTGAACCCCAAAATGGCCCCTCATAAATGTTGAGTGTACTAATTGTAAGTCGCTTTGGACGCGTCAGCCATGTAATGTAAATGTAAATGTAATGCTCCTTACCATTTCTTCTTGTGTCCGCCCTCAGCTGTTGGCTGCGTAACGACATCGCCTTCTACGTGGGCGTGGTGGCGTACTTCCTGGCGATCTTTGCCGTGTGCCTGCTCGTCTTCATCGTGGTCATGATCCAACTCTCTCGGATCAAGAGGCAGAACCCTCAGAACCAGGCTCCGAACAGAGGAGTGATGACGGACGTGCGCAGCGTCAGCGGCCTCATCATCCTGCTCGGCCTCACCTGGGGCTTCGCTCTGTTCGCCTGGGGGCCGCTCTACCTGCCCTTCGTTTACCTCTTCACCATATTCAACTCTCTGCAAGGTGACATCTCAAAATGAACTCCTTTTCAAAATGAAAAGTATATGCATGTTACCAAAACCTTGAGAATGTGTTTTTTACTTGTTCTCTGCAGGTTTCTTTGTCTTTGTTTTCCACTGTGCTATCAAGGAGAACGTCAGGAGGCAGTGGCGGACTTATCTCTGCTGCGGGAGGCTGCGATTGGCCGAGAACTCTGGTGGGAAACCAAATATTTTTTTATTCCTCTAACACATTAGACCAGGGTGTATTCTCCCTATAACTTTAGAACCTATTAATCATGATCCTTTTTCCTGTTTTGATAACCTATCAAACTATTTGGATGGATTCTTGATAACATGGCTTCAAATGACTTCAAAGGTGAAAGATGGTGGCTCCTTCACCCGGGATATTTGAGCCTCATTTTGATGTATCTGCAAAATGAAAAATATGCTTTTCAATGAAGAAACTGACTTAAGCTTGTTTCATTTTAGAAAATAGAACAAAATGGTGAATATCCCTCGTACGTTAGAAGGTCTACAGCACAGTTTATCTTACCAACTACAATCAGGTGATAGCAGGTGTTAGTGGCCACCAGCAGATGTTAGGGACATGACTCCAGTTGTGCACCATCAAGTAAATGATTAACCTTTCTGCAGATTGGAGTCGTACGGCCACTCAGAACAACAGGAATCTGTCGATGGCTACCGCCTTCACCTCAGCTCCCTCCTCCTCCTCGCAAAGGTCCTCTGTCGTCAGTGATGTCACCAATAGCAGTGGTAGGTTTGAATCTGTAACTCCTGTACACTCTTACATATATTCACAAATATGATTCATCTGTGATTGTGTTTCCCCCCCCTCTCCCTCCTTAGGGTCTGTGTTTGTAGACAGCGGAATATCGGACAGCACCAACAGCGACGTGGTCTTCAACGAGCTCCACAGACGAAACACGTTTTCACGAGGCGAACCCTGATGGCTGGGTCCAGGTGGGGGGGGGGCTTAAAGAAGTTATCAGTGTTACATGAGATGAAGGATTAAAGTTGTAATGAAGGATCGAAGGCTTCAGAGAAGAAGTGAGACTAAAGTTCCTGGAGTGGAAAATTGTTACTTGACATCATTTGTATATTGACGGTGGGAAACAGAAAAGATGAAAGAGGCTTGTTAACAGCGGTCAATGTACAGAAGGAGGATTTGTGACTGAAAATCTGAATCATGTCTGTGTCTGTAGGATTATTACTGCAAACGTTGATTCTATTACATTATATTCAGATTGTTTTGATTGTTGTGAGGGTAGTTTGCTCTCTTTCAGTAGATTGTTATACCTTTTGGAACATGAATGGGGAGAAATGAAGATATCTCCATTGTTCCATGAACTGTTGCCACTATATTTTTTAATTTGACCCTCTCTCTGATGAGGGAGGTCTTAAGGCACTTTGAGAAATACCGCAGATGTAAAGTTAATTAAATGAAAATATCCACATGCTTTTTTATCTAATCTATATTTTTATTAGTATGTTGATTTAGACTCGAGAGATGCACTATTATATGAGATTGTATCAGATATTTTTTTAAAGGAGTGTATTGGTTGTGCAGTTTGCTGGAGCATCAGCAGACAGTGAGGATTTACATCCTGCCCTTTTTTTATCGGGAGCAGATTTGACTAAATGTCCTTGTGGGTGAACATGTGCATGTCACGAACGAGAAGATAATAAACCTTCAATTTATTACCTGTCCACTTTGTCTCTTTTGAGTCGGAGACTTTCACGTCTGCTTGACATCTTTACATCTTTTCATCAAACCTGCTCAACGGGGAAAACCCTCCAATTACCTTCCCCGCTCACCACAGGGTTGTGTAACCTTCAGCAGAGCCGGGTCACTCACAGTTACTGCCACTGATTTATTACATTCAAATTTTTTAACTTTCTATAGAGAACTTTTGTTATTTGTCACGTACTCTACATTTGCCAGCATCCTGTGCACAGATGTTAGTTATAGACATAGTTATAGACATAACAAAACTCATTTTTAAAGGATCTAGAAAATCTTCCATTCCAAATAATGTATTCTTAGTTGTTGGGTTACATCTTTTCTTTACGAACATGTTAAACTTCTTTATGGGCGATGAAGGATGGCATAGGACGATAAATGGGATCTAATGCTGCTGGTAAACTCAGCAGAGCCACCAAACTTCCACCAGATGTCAGTGTAATCCTGTAATTCCAGAAAACTGAGCAGGTTCACAAACATCCACACTTCATGACTTCCCCAGATGAAAGTTTGATGCATGGTTATTAAGTGAAAATGTCAATAGCAGTGACACAAGAAGAAAAAGCACATCTCACAATCCTGTTCCTCCTAAACCATGTTATCTGTGAAACTGAAAGTTGGAACATGCAACGAGCCAAAACAACTGACCTGCAAAATCCTTAAAAAACTAATTCACGTGCAGATTATTCATATATGCAAAACTCCGTCAGCCTCTGCTGTGAACCTGTCACATTCAATATCCGAGCGTCTTGACAAGCAAAATAAATGTGTCTCAGTCTGGTTCACTCCACTAATTTGCTGGCAGATTCGACCAACTGATCACGCATCAGTCAAGAGGGAGGCGGGTTCTTTTTCCTCGTCTGGAGTTTTAATTAGATTTGAAGGTTAACTTTTAGTGCAGCTGCAGCACAGCGCTTTACAACCTCGGTGATGCTTAATGTCAGCGAAGGGTTAAAGAGAGAATATAACACACGGAGGCATTGAAATCGATTAACATTTCATTTCTAAAAGGACATTTTACGACTGGTCTCGGGGGCATGGGAAAAACATAAATAAATAAATTCCTCTCCCTAAAGTTCACTAACAAAAGATCGACCCCCTTCACTGTGCTGTGACATCGAAACTCATGCTCTTTTCTCTATTATCACAGGCCATCAATATTTAATCCAGGCCAAATGAAAGGTCTGTGTCTTTCCCCCGGGGGGTTTGCTTTTCCCCCGCTCAAACACCCGAGCGGCATTTACATGCAGGTCACACCGGGAGTTTTTCCATTTAGTTCAAGCAACTGTGTGAAAGTACAGATGTGAAGACGCTGATATGTTCCCACATTTATTTATGTAATTTAGAGGTGGTGCATGTAAAGTTCGTGGAGCGTCTCACTCGGACATTTGCGTTTTACACATTTAAAGTTCAGTGCATCTTAAATCACAGTTAACTCACATAACACAGATGAAACGAGCAGAAATTTGTGTCGGACATCCTCCAGTGTGCAGCAGCCTTTACCAGCACAGAGCAGCCTTTAGTTACAGCTGAAGAGTATTGATCACTTGCACCTCGGCAGTTGTTCATTAGGTGAACATTGGCTCATTCAGTCTGATTTCTCTGTTCCCTGAAGACTCGCTCCTAATAAAAACCACCCAGGGTCGACACAACTGAGGTAAATATCCCACCAAGCTCCATTAGTGCAGTTCCCTTACAGCAAATATCTACTTAGATGTTGTTCTGAGTGTCCGCACGTACCTTATAAATGTATGAGATTTACCATATTACTCGTGATATCTTAGAGTAACTTAACCTGAGATATTTCGGTCTCCCGAACTTTGCTTATCCCCTTGTAGATGAATGTCGCAAATTTGCCTCAAACCCAGTTCCGGTCTTAATGCCGCCGAGGTGACGATTGTGCCTGATGGGGCAAATACTACACATACCAAGGAAGGTATTGGAAGCACTCTGCCGCCATCTAGTGGTTGGAGTGGAATACACATACTAGCCCCTTGGGACTGTGCAGCAAAGTTATTTTGAGGTATTAAGATGTATTTGAAATACTGTGATGATGGATCAGCAATGATTGTACAGAAACTAAATGTTTATATTCAATTTCAAGCAAAAATGTGTTAAATTAAGGTTATGCCCCTTATTGCTAATTTGCCTCATACCTTGATTTTATATCTACTGTATATGCTATATTGAAATTAACAATCTCCACTTAATTTAGCATCTGTATGACAGCCAAAAACACAAATAATATTTTTGTTATATAATTGGAAATTAATTCAGGCAATAAGGGGATAATCATCGTAGATTTGGCAACAGTATAATACAAGTGTTGTGTCTGAGGAGCAGTGTGTATTAACATTTGTTAACAGAGGGCAGCGAAACACAAGGAATCTGAGGAATGATCAGTTCTTTTCACTCCTGTGTACGATTGTGTGTTTTCGTGTGTGTCCGTGCAGCCACAGAACGCTGTCCAAGCCCTTTCTGTCACAATGGCCCATCTGGTGGAGGGAACAGGCAGCAGCTTGAAGTCAGTAACTCTGTTATGGTTTCAGTGGAGCTAGACAGATTGGACAAATGGAAAAAATGCATTTACTGGCAGAGTAATCTGTTGAGTTACTGGCAAGTTTTTTATTTGTTTTGGAGGAATTATTTTATCGAGATAACTGAGAGTTTGGGTTTAAGGACGAGTGGCTGCGTCCTGATGGTGACTGGAAAAACCCATTACTCATGAAACAGGCTCAGTTTCTCCTTTTAAACATGGTTCATTTCAATCTGAAGTTTCTACTCAAGGAATCTCTCCTCTAATAAGGAGTTTTTTACAATGTTAACGGCAAATGAAACCAGTCCTTTCAAAACTACATGAAATACCTTTTAAATATAGATGTGTCTGTTTGTGTTGGACGGACACGATACCATGTAAGACTGCACCTCCGTCTATCAGGCTGTTGAAACAGATCTTTATCTACTTGTTTAATTTACATTCACTTTGCTGGGACCTTTTGCATCCATGCAGAAAATGAATCTCAATTTTTTTCTGCCGATGCAGGAATCAAATCTATTTCATAAAGAACTTCCTGAATGTTTTGTGCCTTGATGAACACGTGTACTCGTATTATCAATCACACACAGTTTCATCTTTTAATACAAGAGCTGATTCATTTCAAACCAAACACAATGTCTAATGACGTCCACCTCCCACCATCAGCACAAACTAAAGAGTCCCCGGGCGACCATCAGGTCACTGAGGCAAATCTCTCCATCACAAGTTGATCAAGAGGAGTCAGCGATTCAGCATCGTCTTTATTGTTTGAAAAATGGCAAATTCAAAGTTGTGTTTATTGTCCTCCAGCCATCGCCGGCCTTTGAGATTCATAGAGAAGCAAACAGACTGCCAGCATGGATTTGCAGTTAAACATTTGTCACGTGGATTCTCAAAATAGACAATAAACAGCTTGTTTACTGCTCAGACTTTAAGGCGTGCACGTGCACAATTATGAAAGTTACTCAACAGATTCCAAATGACTGGTACACAGACTAAAGAGTGAACTGCATTGCACACCACAAGTGCAACTGAAACTATGAGATCGGACTATCTGCATGGACGGTAATAACTTTATGGACTGTAGCGCTAGCATACTGTAGTCTGTGGTAGTGCAAGCAAGCACGTGACAATGGGGGGTTTAATTATAAATTAAACTTAAAGTGATATAAACAGCTTGAATGTCCTGAATGTATTTACGAAGGTTATTAAGTGAAATGCAGCTAAGAAGTCAAGAAAGGGAAACAGCTGAATATGAGTCTCAGTCGACTCAATGCACTTCTTGTATCTTTGCTGTAGTATGACTCAGAATGTGCTTACACAGCCGAGGGTCCTTTCACCCTCTCATGGACATTCACATTCACATCAAGGACAAAGACGAAGTACAAAGACACAGACGGGAGAGGGAGGGAGACACGGTTACACATACAAGACAAGAAAAGTGTTGCCGGGGCCCAGGGGACGTCTTATTCAATACCTATTTGTCCAAGTTGCATCAGCAGAGGGAGGGGCGGGTTTTCATCACCGAGTTCTGTGCAGCAGGAACGAAACTGATAATGTTCTCAGTCAAGTGGAGCAGACGTTTCTCTGGTTCCTTTGAAACATGGAATATGTGAAGATTAAACCTGATGTGACCAAAGCAGGAGTGTTTTTCTGTTTGTCTGCTACAGCACCTGCCTTGTCACAGTTAATTAATGAGTTGATTAAGTAAAATAACACAATCAACGAAAGAATTCAAGTTTTAAGTGTAAAAATTGCGAAATCTGGGTCTGGTGAATAGTTGACGGTCAAGTTAACCTAAAAATAAACCTAGGTTAAGACTGAATTAGTTTAACTATAGTTTACCTATTGACTTAAAAGGGTATTTATGTAATCTATCCAACCTTTAAATACAGACTTAAGATCTGGCTTAAAGTTTAGCATTTATTTTAGTTAGCAGGTTTATTTTTGATGTGTTTGTTTCATTGTATTGTTTGATTTGTATATTGATTTCATGAAACATTACTGTAAAGTTATTTTTGTTTTTTTATTTGTTTCTCATGTAGTTTCTGGAGTTTCTCGCTCCACCTCCTCTCTGCACAACTCCCGACACCTCATGCCTCTCAGAAATCCCTCTCACACCTTCAGTCATCGTCAACACTCAGCACTTATCTGTTTCTGATCTGCTTTTGTGTGTCTTTCCTGAGCAGGATCTGATTGTTGACAGGAGATGGAGAGTTTGAGAGTTTGAGAGTTTGAGCATGGAACACAGTGATAGAAAATGGCTCAGCGTTGGCATCACCAGGAACAGGACGTCCCTCCAAAACAACCTGGGAGGCTGCCCAGAGATTTACAGCAACGTTGAGGGAGCTGCAGGAAAATCTGGCAAAACCACAGAGGAAAAGATGTGTTTATGGTCTGAATTCCAAAAGTTGTGTTTGGCACAAAAACTACATGGCACATCATAGAGAAGAACGGCGTACCCACAGGGAAGCATGTGGAAGCTTGAGTGAAGTTGTGGTGAATTTCTCCTCAGACCAGTTGATTTGGCACCAAAACCTCCTCAGGAATCGGCTGATTGGATGCAGATCACCAATATCAAGTCAAACGAAGCCAAAAAAAAGAGGAACGGTTCACCGAAATAAGATTAAACTGTGACTCCTTATCCTTATGAAGTGACCTGAAGAGGCAGCGTCCACAATAAATTCACGGCTGGGGAACATCTTTTGAAAATGAAAGTCCTTGAGGAATGTCGAGATGTGCCAGGCTGAGAGATCAAAAGGTTCTTCAAAGCATTACAGGATGTGCCGATTATTCAGGATGTTTTTCACCTGAATTCTATAGTGACAGGTCACAGCAGAGGTGGGAAATACTCACATCTTGCTTTCATTTTATTCATGTCTCAAAAAATTGATATTATAAAAGCTTGTGCAGACTTTATATAGCATGTAGCTTTTCCCGATCTATGTTTTACTCTTATCATTCCTCTGATTATAACTTAGACTGATAGAGTGCAAGTTTAAATAACGAAATCTCGTGACTTTCACATTTCAAAGGAGTCAAAACTGATATTTTTAACAGAAATATTATGAAAAGTTTTCTCTGTTTCTCTGATGAACAGGCTCATAACTAGAGTTGGACGCTCTTCTTGAATGGGGAATTACATTTCTCATAGTGCTGGCTGTCAGCTGTCCGGAGGGGGCGGGCGGGCGGGGGGGCGGGTTCCATACAGTTTTGGCAGTATGATAAGGAGACATCTGAAATGCAGATATTAAAACAACATCAATCGCTTGTGCAAATTATATCTGGCTGCATGTTTGTGAACAGATCAGCCTGAGACAGATCTGTGGGATGGAAGTGTCCACTGCCATTTTAACACAGTGGGGGGCGGGGGGGTGCTTTTAATAGTGAGGATGCTGCTGGGTAAACAGAACCAGTGGGGGTTCCCAATGACCAAATTAAGCTGTTTGGTCCAGGAACTAAACAGAAAGTGGTTAAAGTTGGTTCATTTTAACATCCGGGGGTTTAAACTGAAGAATCTATGAAGAGAAACATGTTATGCATAAAATCACAACATGTCCTCATTCTCTTTTAGAATCCGTCATATGTTCACGACCACTTCACAAATCAAACAACAGCACCGAGTAGGTCTGCTCCTGTTTGCCAGATCGAGGCCACGAGTGAGCCACAGCAATACGGCATGTCAACCACAGGTGGCCTGAATTTGTTAAATGCTATTTTGGCCGTATTCACCATTTTACCACTTTAGGTTCACATCCTGATTTCACCTTGCCACGAGCACTTCATGTTTGTCACGTGGGCCACGATTGCTATTTTAAAAGTGGGATCATCCCTTTTGTAAGGGCCACAAGAAGCCCAGACGTACCGGACCATTTCCTGAGTTGACCTGTGACCTTGTGTTTTCAGAAAACAGCACATTGGAAGTTCGAAAAACAAGGTCAAATATGTCCTGTGCCTGAAATGTACCCATTCGAGAAGTTAGATAAATCATCTTGTCAGAGGATTAACTGTTGTGCAAACCTTTCGTCCTCTGACTGAAGTAAAAGGTGAATTTCATCCCGGAAGCAGAGTTTTGAGGGTGATTCCTTCTTCAACCCTAATGACCAACTTCTCTTATTCGGTCATTTGTGAAGATAAAGGGAGAAACTGAACGAAGCACAAACTTCACCTTTTGCTCATTTACAGACTTTATGCATCAGAGAAGTGTGTGTTTGACCAACAAAATCAACACAACTTGAACCGCTCTTTTGAAAGAGCAGTGTTGACTCCTGAGCCGACTTTGAGTCCAAGTTCTGAACTCTGATTCAACCAGTATAAAAAAATTCTTGGAGAGTGCAAGAATTGTGTAGCGTGACATAAGTCTGTAGACGTGAGCACCCGGTCAACCTGCTCCAAACCAAATCAACAGTGTATGTCCAGATGAACCGTCCCCTGGTGTCCTCAGCGTCCCCAGTCCGGTTCGGCAGCACTGTGCAGCATCTCTGACTCTTTTATATGAACCGTTATTGAAGTTGTTAAATTAGATTGAGTCTGACTGCTCTGGTAGATCTGAACCTGAGCCGTCCCCACAGCGGTTCTGTCCTCGCTTCTGCATAGTTTGTCTTCTCTCACACGAGGCGGTGAAGAGAGTCTGTGAACCCGAGGGACAGACGAGAATTTGCTTCGATAGAGAAGCTCTGAATACGACACTTTTAGCCCCTTGATAAACTGCATATTTATTCTTATTTACTGACCAGTAAATCATCGATTAAAATTGAAAAAGAGACCATATGAATATCCACTGCATGATGCCACCTCTCTGCAGGCTCACAAAGGGACCCAGAATAAAAGTCTCAACCACCTTCAAGGTGAACTAGTGCCATCCACTGGATCTGCCTCTTCTTCCTCCGCTTCACTAACTAGCAGCTAGGTCTTTAATGACTAAGTTTATTCAACAAAATGTTGAAATGTTGTATTTGTTTTTTAAAAATTCATTGAAATACAAAGGACAGGAAATTATTGAAAAGTTCAAAGAAGTGTTAACTCCTGTGATCTTTGGAATAATTTCTTTGTAGCCCACTCTCCTTTGATCATAAAGACCTTTTCATGTGTACCCGATGTGGCGCTACTGCACTTTCCTTACTTGCCAACCGCCGAACAAACAAGAAGAAGAGCTTATATTCTCAAGCAAGATGGCAACGGGGAACAGGTTACCAAGAATCACCCAGGACCATCTGCTCCAAAATGAACAACATTATCCAGGCAGACGTGAGGTGTCGACCATTGAGGGGGGGAGTCCCCTTTGTGCAGAGGTAAGCGCTCTTATTAAGCACCTTCAGCAGCACCTTCACTGTATGGAGGGAAAATACAAAGTAGAAAAAGCACAGAAGGAGATGCTGAAAACACTACTTCATACGCTTATCACCAGCTCCCAAAATGTGCCCTGCATTCAAGAGATCTTAGAGGGATCACTCTTTAAAAAGTAGTCAGAGCTTTTAAAGAGTGTAGTATCTGAACAGAAGTCCATTATTAAGGAAAAGAACCAAACTATTCTGTTTCTCAACACAAAGATCACAGAATTAGAGAATTGCAACAACCAGCTGAGGCAATCAGGCTTCTTTCCTTCTCCGCCTGCCGAGAGCCACCGAGTTGACTTTGACCAGGAAAAGCTCCTCCACAAACAAATCCAGAACCTCAAAGGGCAGCTTCAAATGGAGCTGAGGAAGTCTGCGGCTTCTGCGGATAAAATCAAACTCATGGAGATGGAGCACCAGACCTTTATTTCTAATATGGAATTCTCGGACCATAAGCCAAAGGTCTCCAATCATGAGATAAAGGACTCAGAGAGCACTGATTCGTGGGATGATGACTCTAAATCAATGGACCTTAAACCTGATGTCTCAGACAATGAGGTGACCCAAGATGGGTTGGACACTGAGTTTGATATATCAGACCTTGAAACTGATGTCATAGATGATGAACCAGAGGTCCAAGTTGATGAATCAGAGGGCACTGATTCCAGGGTTGATGACTCTAAATCATGGGACCTTAAAGCTGAGGTCTCAGACAATGAGGTGCCAGAGACCCAAGATCCTGAATCAGAGGTCGAAGTTGAGGAACCAGAGGTCGAAGTTGATGAAAAACCAGAGACAAAAAAGAACAAAAAAGGGTGGAAAATATTTATATATTTCCTCAAACCATTGAAGTGGGTGAAAAGAAAAAGAATTTGAACAATAGTCGGAAGAAGCCTTTGGGGGGATGTGACGAGTTACATCTTCAAGAATCTCCCGCCGCTTTCATCGCCTCTTGGAGGATCTTGACATGATGCTTGCTGCTCTGGGTTTGTACCCTCATGGTTGATGCACTTATTGTAAGTCGCATTGGATTACAACGTCAGCTCAATGACATATAATATTATAATGTAATACATTTAATATTATAACATGTAATATAATGACATGTAATAACTGCAAATCTTAATTGTCACTAGACGCTCTGACTGTGCTTCTATGTATTTTCTCTATGTGCTCTTCCAAATTATTCTATATTTTTTCAATCAATAAAAAACAAAAAGCATATTATGTACATTACTGTATTTACACTTGTTTGCCACTGTTTAAAAAGTTCAGGCAAATATCCATTTACATTGATTTGGATGGGACAATTAAAGGCTGCACTAGCTGTAGAAACTTCCCTGTGATAAAAAGATAAGTCTATTAATTTAACCCTTGTATGTTGTTGGCTCATTTTCTGTGATGAACATATAAAAGAACATATTTTCAGTGACTGTACACTGTACACCCCCCCCTACACATTTATATTACATATTTGGTGTTCGGGTCCAGGACTACTTAAAGTGTTAAATTGTATATTTCACCTCTGCTCCCACATTCCTGCACATTTACGTAAAAGTTCTCTGCCAGGTTCTGCATCCCACAAGGATTCTGATGATTCCCCTTTGGATTTGAAAACTCCAGCAAGGATAATAACCCCAAAGTATGCAAATAAAAGGGTTTGGTCCATCTCATTCTAGCTTTCTACGAAAACACGCTGTCCCTCCAAATTAGTGCAATGATTTTCGATGAAAAAAAGAATGATTTTCGTAATGAAAAGTTCGTAAGAAGGCTTGATGTCCTGCACATGAGTCACTGCTATCCGTGTCGGCCCTGATTGCACATTATTACATTGGTAGCCACACGGGGTGGCTAAAGTGCAAAAAGACCATTAAATTGTCATCATTTTTTGACCTTCATATGTTGGCTGCTGATGGCCTGGCCTGGATTTGGGACTGGCTACAGATTAACTTTTTACGTAGCTGGCTGATGGTCAATCTCATCCTCTTCTAACCCAAACTCACTGTCAGATTCTGAATTGACAGAAACATGATCTTCATATTCTCTAAACTCTTCCCCTTCATTGTCTTCCAAACATTTTATCTCTTCAAAAATCATTTCTAGATACTGGATCTGTTCATTGGGGCTCGTGTGTAGACTGACATGAGTGTGTTCAATTTCTAATTAAGTTCAATAAATAAACGTCAATACTGATGAAAAACCTTGTCTCATATTTATTGAGCCATTTTGCGACGCTTTTTGAAAATTCCTCCAGAATACGAACATTTTCACCACTTTCTAACTTTCTGCCAATTTTGGTAAGAATTTGATCATGTTAAAGCCCTGAAAAAGCCAATTACTTTGCCTGAATAATAATAATAATATTCATTACAATTTCAATAGGGTCTCACCTGACCTTTCATGTCAGTGCTCGGGCCCTAATAAATAAATAAAAAAAGACTATTATCCCCCAGAGGAGACACTCGCATTATCTGTCTCTTGAAAGCTTTACCTTCAGGCGAGGCTTTCCGGATTCTCTCTGTCCCCCCCCCCCCCCCCCTGCTCTTTTGCTTTTGGGATATAAATAGACCTTGAATTTGATATGCTCTCCATGTCAGTTAGCTGCAGAAGTCAGGAGTGAAGACAGTTTGGAGAAGAGGGAGTTAATTCAGACGTTCTCTGCTAATTTAAAGTTGTCGTGGTCGGACACTGGTAAAAAGAAGAATGTCTGCCCTGACTCTGGGATGTTTCTCACACTTTTTGAGTTGCAATGTTTTTATCTAGCGTCTCATTATTTTTCCAAAAGAAGACGTAATGTGTCAGACACCGTGTCTCGGGATGATGCAAGGCTTTCGTTCGCCCGCCGCCACATCGTGAAGTATCTGCCCCTGAGAACACTGAGCGCTGTCACCCGGAGACACATCGATTGATTCTGTTCATCAGCCATATCTGTGCCAAATATAATGGGGAGCTGCGTCTATATGGGACTTATAGGGTTTTTAATTAAGAGGAGAATCGATAGGTGAGCAGTCAGATTCATAATTGTAACACTTTCACAACACGGTGAAAGGGCCCTAGTTGCCCGATGAAATCCACACCTGACGAGAAGCTTTTAATCTATGTGGAATACAGTAATGCATATATAATGAGCTGGAACTTTATTGATTAAGAGCAATTTCTCCACAGCCTCAAGCTGATTAAAACGTTTCATCTCATTAAATCTTGTGGCACATTAGCGCAGTTTCCTGAGTGTTGAACTGAGGCCGTCGTGTTGCGGACACGTGGGGTGTTGGGCGCTCACGCTCTTCTTCTTCTTCTTCTTCTTCTTCTTCTTCTTCTTCTTTCTTTTTCTTCTTCTTCTTCTTCTTCTGCTTCTTCTTCTTCTTCTTCTTCTTCTTCTTCTTCTTCTTCTTCTGTCCTGGACCAACTTTTAGGGCAGGATGCTGCCATGCCACAATTCTGTCTTTTTATTTGCACGTGATAATTGATTCACAGTATTAACGCCCTCAGGCAGTGAAAAGGAAATCTCAGAATCTCAGATCCCCAGATTCTTTCAAAGCGAGGGGGACTTTCTTGTTCAGTGTTAAACATGAGTCCAGAAAACACTTGTGAGCAGCTATGATGTCACACTATGATGTTGTTGCCTATGCACAAACGCACTTTTTCATATTTCTACGCTTTGAACATGAGACTCTCTGTCAAATTCACAAAGGAATACGTAAATAATTTAATATTGAGTTCATATTTGTCACAAAATTCCCTATTTCCCGTAGATTTCTTATGTGTTGCTCTCCACTTGAACCTGATGAGACCACACAAGTCTGTGTGTGTGTGTGTGTGTGTGTGTGTGTGTGTGTGTGTGTGTCCTTTGTGCTCCATTAGCAGAGGGTCTAGCCCTTCAGAGGTAGAGCAGCGCCCTCAGGATTCAGACTTAAAGCCCTTGGGGGCCTCATTAAAGCTAAGACTCAGGTTTTGCTTCAGCGTAAGGAGTGGAAATGTCTTTTCCTGATCAAGACCTAGAAAAAAAAAAGGGTAAGCGAGAGCCACGGAGGCCGAGAGAGTGGAGGACCGCTTTGACCAGACTGTCCATTAATGTCTCTTCGTGTTTCAGCTTGTCTTCACCAGGAAAACCTAGATCAGCACATTGCCTAGTTCGATGCTCGCCCTTCCTTTTAGTTCTCCCTCACAATTTGTCTTGCAAGCTTTTTCTTCAAGGGGGGGGGGGGGCTGTCATTCTTGTTATGCAATTGGTCCAGTTCTGATTTCCCGCGGCTAGAACCAGTGCAGATAAAGAGATGTTACGATTGGGACACGTGTGCTTTCGTGATAAGAAGCTCGTCAGCTTCACAACATGAACCATATCACAGCTCCTGATCTGATATATATATAAACACAGTGATGCTGTGTGTGTGTTTGTTGCCGGGACCGGAAATTAGGTCAAGGATCCGTCATTAAAAAGCAGTAATTATCTGCTTGAGCATGTCACATCTTGTTTGTTATTCAGCCGTCAACCAGATCATAAGCAGCAACTCATTATCTGTGTCTGGATAGTTCCTCAAACACAACAACAACAACAACAACAACAACTAGATGCAAAGTGATATCCGCTCAAGAAGCAAGTCCAGAAGATGATTAATGACAAAGAACAAATACACTTCATGTTTGTCGTGTTGCAGAGCAGAGTTTAATCTCTAAGAAATAAAATATGATCGAGCGTTAACTAAAACACATGACAGTGAATTTCCCACAGTCACTTGTGATGTTCTCAAGATTTCAACCTTGTCAGTTTGTTTGTTTGTTTGTTTGTAAGCAAGATTAATAAAAGAAAACATGGCCGTGTGTTTCACCATTTTAATCGCTAGCGATGGGGGGGGGGGGGGGGGGGGCGGCGAGGGCCCTCCATTGATTGGACTTCATTGATTGGACTCCATTGATTGGACAAGCATGTTGCCCGGGTTGTCTCTGTCACACGCTCAATAACAATGAGGCATTTCAGGTGTGATCCAGAAGGTCACGGGGACGTCTCTCTCTCCGTGTGTGTGAAGTTCAAAGTCTGTCTCATGTGGCTTTGATTCGGTGTGAGGTTACAACCTTGGATCTATTAGACCCAGATCTCATTCCTAATCTGATCAGTGCTATCTGAAATATTTCAAATGCATGTTCAAAGGCTCCGTCTGACTTTGTTCTCTGAGTCCTCGGCCCAGGGCGTCCTCGCAGTGGAGGACACACACGCACACATATATATATATATATAAATGATAGCCATGCAATTTCCATGCTATGATTCCATGATCTATTCTTAGATTAAAATGTAGCTACAGTAAGAAGTGTCAGTAAAGGAGGTTCATGTTTTAAACATCACGTCTTAATGTAACATCTAACATAGGGTATGATTAGAATATAGACCACAGCAGGTTGTTGTTAGCTCAGCTCTTGTCATGTCCAACAGACGAGGATCAAAGTCGCTTTCAATCAGTTTTGTGCAGTTTCTTTAGGGGAAAATATCCGATTTTATAATCGACAATATCAACTTTAAACATATGAGTGTTTTAATAGGTTGATCCGGGTTTGGTTGTTTGCAGCATTACCACAAAACTGTGTGGGAATAAAGATGTGTGTGTGTGTCTGTGGTTCAGAGGACTGAATATCTGCAGCTTTTTCAGATCATCTTGTACACGACAGCCTCCATCGAGTCTCTAGTTGATTACATTAGTCTTTTTCACCCAGTTAATACATTTCTTCATCGGTGTTTTACATTTTACTCCCAGTAACTGTGGCTGTAGGCAACTGGGCCGTCTGCTCTCGATCTGGGCTACTAGTAAACCCTAGGAAGACCTCACAGGAAGAGTTCTCCTGGCTCCCAACTGGTTTAGTATCAATGACTCACTATAGGAGAAGGAGCCACAACCTCCTTTTCAAACTTCTAAGGTTGTTATTGCGTAATTACTGAATAATAATCCCGTCACATTTCAGGTCAATGACAGTTTAATAAAACCAAAGGGAACTAATCACACAGACCTTGCCTTTGGCTGTAATTTCATTTCTCTTGCCATCACAAACAGCCGAGTTATTTGTTTCCTCTGTGCTTTCGTTCAGTTTGTCCTGGAGGTCGAAGTTATCGAGACTCTTCTCCTCAAACTGCTGCGTTTTCAAGAACCTTTGGAATAATACATCACTATTAATGGATTCTGCTCCTCGAGGAGCATTTGACCTGCAATTTGAAGAGGAGGCGTCTTCGAGACGAGAGAATTTACGGCTCCTCGTTCTCAGTTTCGTTTGCTTCTCTTCAGACTAAATTGCCCGGTGAAGAGCTTTGACCCACTGAATAAGAAGATGTGTTTATGTAAACCATATCTCGGTGCTCTCAGGCCTCTCGGGGCACGACTAGTAGCCGCTGAGGCAGCGGGTTCCACAGAAACAAAGAAAGGATGAAGTTATCATCCGACTGTGGCTGCACAAAGAGATATCTGGGTTCGGCTGCTCTCTGCTCCCGAACCGATCCTCTCACCTTTTCCTTTGATCATCAAATGAAGACGGTCACATCATTATTCTTAAGAAAAACCCAGTCTGTTTATCTTAAGCTGTATGGAAGCTGTGGAATTCAAAGTGTGGCCTCGGTGTCCCCCCTCTCCCCCCCCCTTCCAAAAGTATTATATCCGGTGACGATGATCAAGGAGAAGAGAGAGAGAGGTGAGTTAGGATCAGTATCCACCCCCCCACCCCCCCCACCTTCTCTCATCTGTATTCCAGCTTTTATCACCTGGCTTCATAGGAGTCCTTTTTTTTTTATTCCAGCCTTTGAAATAGCTGCTTCTATAAGTTTCTCAATATTGAGCAGACATGTTTTTTTTTTAAATCTCTTTCCAGCATTTTCCTCTCTGACTGTTTTTATCGCTCTCTCTCTTTGGATGATTCTTCTCATTTCTCTCTGTGTGGCCCATAATAAGCAGGATGCTCGGTGACGACTATGAACTTTTTCAAGCTTGTTGTCGTTCTTTTGTTGTCTAAGTTTAGTTTTGACTTCACATTGTAATTTAGGGAATTTTGTCTGACATATGCAGGTCCTGCCATCGTCCCATACGTGGTTGGTAGACGGGCGTGTGACTTTTGAGTAAATAAATAATAATAAATAAATCCTTGGCAAATCCTCCTCTGCCTCTGTTGAAGCTTCAAGTCGTGAAGGTGTCTTGTGTTTTTTTAAGAAACCCACCCCCACATTTTGCACGTTCCTCCTTCACGGTCGACTCGGCTTAATTCGTCGACTCAGCAAACCCCCGAAGCCCGGTGACTGAGGACACGTTTCCCTGAGACGACTCGTCCGCTGGCGCCATTAATCTCAAGAGGAACCCCGGAGTGTCTTTCCTATGAATAAAGAAATTCTAACGGAGATGAAACACTGGTCATTTCTCTCCTCTAGGGGGAAGGTCCACTTTGAGCTATCTCTGTGACTGGCAGTTTAACCACGGCTCCTTAATGACATGCAAATGAATGAGGGGAAAAAAAGCGGTTTCTAATCTAGTATTGGGACAAACGCTGTCAGTGATTGAATGTTGAATTCTAGAAGATTGATGATGACGCTCAGTTGCCCATTATCCGTTTCCACCCAGATATGAGATATATTTCTAAAACAGCCCAGAACTAAATAACTTTTAATGGTTATGAGTATCAAGGTTTTCCAGACTACGCTCATTTAACATCACGGCTACTTTTAATGGACTTTATCTACCCAAGGCCATAATGGTAATTCACTAAAGAGGAATTTATATTCTGACAAGCTTTATTGGAGACGGGCTCAACGCTGCGTCTAAGATATCAAATTAATTAATGCTTCTTTTAAAAAAAAAAGATCCACATGAAATAAATCTATAGGAGCTGCAGCCCATTCATTATTCATGACCTTTCCATAGGTCTCAGAGCAAAGGCCAAGTCATACATATTTCAGCATCCTCTTCCTGATCAGTGGGAACCACAACACAGATACAGACCCCCCCCCTCAGGAATGTGTTGTTTTGAACAATATACAACAGCATTGATTTAAATATCTTTGCAGGAAATCTGTGGTTTATCTTTGAATTCTTACAGTTTCCTGCTTCATGAAATCTATACCTCTGTCACCCCCGAGGTGACTGACCTTGAGATGTCCTTGTGCATTAATGTCATCAATGGAAACAATACTGTAAAGACTTACACTGTAGGTTCAGCATCTCTTCTATTTGGAAGAATCCGGATTTAACAGCTTTATAACTCAAAGGTATTTCTTTTACTTGTTCTTTATGTTTACTTAAAATTCAAGTTTTGTGTCCAAGACCAAAAAGCCTTGTTGTTCGATAGATTTTTGAGTTGCAGGGCAGATGACCGTAGAAAATACTTCAGTCAATGACGTTTGCAGGGGTTTGATTTTCACCCAAAGATTAAAACGTATGAAAAAAAAACATAGAAGCTGTTTTAAGACGTGAACTTTGGAAAATGCAGCGAATATGTGTCCGGACGTCCAACAGTTGGATTTCATATTCATCAATTCAACAGTTAATGACGTCTAAAGACCACAGAAGTTTCAATTAAACGTCTTTTATAGCAGTTAAATATGAGGATTCTAGAACAAAACAAGCACGTTCCATCAGTTTAGAGATTTCATCACTTTGATACTGTTTAATGAAACTACATGAATGATTTTTGATTCAAACAGTTAACTGCAACAGGTTAATAATGGAAAAGGAGTTGACACATTTCCAAATCCAAATTAGCTTTTTAGCGGCTACAGAACTCAGTGTTGTGTGTTTCCATTTTGTATATTAATATTGGATAAAAAGAAGTGCACAATTATGTAACTGTGAGTGTCACTGCTGTCTGATTCCATTATTTCCTCTGGTTCCAACCTGTCTCTGTAATTTCATTTCTCGTGCATTGTCAATCTCCAAAGTGGGATAACTGAATTTTCACGAGATTGTCTTTCTCTTTTCCCAAGTGGGCCTAATTCCTCGATGCTCAGTTCTCTGTGTCCCGATTGCTAATGTGCCTCGTGCCATCACTCATTTCTTATTAATGCCGATTAAGATGCTAATCACAGGCCTCATTATCTGTGGGAAACAAAAAGAGACCTCCGGGCTCCAAAGTGGCTCAGCAGAGGCTGCTGGTAAACAACAGTTTAAATCAATATTTGACCAATCAAAGCTGCTTCATCTGCGCAGAGCGATGACGGGGTGGAAGATGTCAGCGGCACATTAACATAACAGCTTCCTTATGAACGACGAGGCCCTTTGAATGGCGGTTACAGCGTTTAATGCGTAATTCATGAGGAAAGTTTGAGGTGGACGAGGAGCTGGAAGCTAAAACCGCCGGAGGACAAAAAGCTGACAGTGTTTTTGTTTCACACTGTTAGTGCCACAGATAATGAGCGTGTTCCTGAACCTCCCCGTGCCGCCGCCGGTGGGATTTTTTAGAATTAATGAAGCGAAATGTGAAGTCTGCTCAAATTACTGCACCTGCGACAACTGTGATCGGTTCTGATGGCGGTGATTTGAGGAAGCAGATGGGCCGGAGACACACGCTGTCATTGTAGTCAGGAAAAAGAACACCGCCGTGGAATCAGAGGTGGGAAACAAAACCCCCACAATTATGACAGATTATGTATTTTAATGAGAAAACGTTGAATAATGTTTTTTAAGCAAGTCTTGGGTGGAGGACGTGTTCGTTTGTCGTTCATACAGCTGCCGTGTGTAGGAAGGGAGCGGAGAGAAAGCATTTAGGAAACAAGCAGCTCATGAACTATTTCCCCGGCCTCTATAGAAACACACTTTCACCTGTGTGTGTGTGGCAGTGGTGAAACTCAGCAGCAGGCTGATTAACAGATGAAACAAACAAACTGAGATCACAGTTGCTTCAAATCTGCGGAAACCATGAACATTAGCTGTTTAAAATAGAGGATTTCACAGTTGCTGTTAGAGCTGTGCAGTTGTTTGAGTCTTAAATATTTAGAGATTGATATGTTTTATGTTATTTTTGCCACATTAACCTCTAGTGGTGGAGGATTTGAAAGCAGAATCAGTATTTATAGTTTGGCAACACGCTAACCTGCTCACAGTAGTAACCACAGACTGTATATAAAGATAAAGGTCATGACAGCTCCAGGACAGTGAAGCCAAAACATCTGGATCACCCCCTGGTGGCTGGCTGGATGTTAGCAGCTGAGACATGGACCAAACTAAAAAGTCAAAGGTAAAATAATTGTCTCCCCTGTTGGAGTTTTAATTGGCCGTTGTATATTCAAGTGTTTGTGTTTCTGAGAAGTTGAGATGCAATTAAAAAGTGAAGAGTGAAAAGATATAATTGACAGCTGAGACTGACTTGAACCACGACATCAAGATGATATATTTTGGCTTTATTTTTGTGTATTTATTCCTGGGAGATGTGGTCGACATGTTCAGAGTGAAGCCCCCCCCCCCCGAAGTCCGACTCTTAGAGGCATGGTTACACACATTCACCTCCAAAGAAGACGTGACTCGGCAAACAAGACAATTGGGCAATTACCTATAGATGCATTTACACTTTCATCAGACTCCTGATAAGACAGCGGACAAGTCAACCTCCATATTTCAGAGTGTTGCCTGACTGCTGTGGTTATAAACACAGCTTTGCAATATGGACTTAAAATCACGTGAGGGATTCTCGTCCTCCAGCTGGTTTTCTTTTTTTCCAGCAGCTTCCAGAAGCACAAAGTCTTCAGCTTAGACTCGTGTGAAGAGCAGAGGATCTTTTGGAATTGAAAAACGCATTGTAAATACCACTGGAGTTTTTCTATAATTGCTTTATGAACGACAACGTGCCAGTAAAGTGCATCTCTGGTGTTGTCTGCCCTCTTAGCTCCAGCACATGGAGCTGAAATGGATCCAGAGCTTCTGAGAAGAGAGAGAATGAAACGCATCAAATTGAGCTGTGAAACTTGGGGCCGCCCCCCCGCTGAACTCGCCTCCTACATTTTTTCACACATGATCCGTTTACTATAATGTGAGTAATGTAATTGCGGCTCTCCGAGCTCAGGTTTCCATCGCAGCGTCCAATTCTCCGTTCGCCACAGCGAGGCAGGAAGCAGCTTCTGCGTTTCCTGTGCTATGGATTAGGAAACCAGCGAGCGGGGCCTGCTGCTATAAAAGCCGAACACATTTCCAATACGTCAACTTGCAGTCATTTAATTGCCGAGACCACAATTATCTTTGGCTTCTATGGGTTTCCTCTTTTGTTTCAAATAGATTATTCTGCCGCAGCCTGTAAGAGCCGAGGGTTCAGCGGCTGCATTAACAGCACGTTAGTTACAGATACAGCTCATCTGCAGATTTCTGTGGTTTCAGGCAGAAAGTTTCGTCTTTATTAATACACAGCGTCCACAAGTTCAACCCCCCCCCCCCCCCCCCTTCGCTCTTAATCTCCCCTATCAATACGGGGGGGAAGAATGTCCGCAAATATCTTTAAATAACCCAATTCAGTCACGTTTAGTCGCAGCATGTTGCAGCTCAGTTGTGTTGAAACTTAATTTTTAGGAGAAAGGGTTTGTCAGCTGCTGTTTATGAATTGTTGCTTATCATGTTGAATACACACAAACATGGAAATGTACATCATCGCAGTCACAAGCAGAGTATTGCAGAATTGGCGTCACATTCTAGGCGGGCATCTGTTTTTTCAGTAAAGCGATGTGCAAGGATGTCCGTCAGGAACAGACACACAAGATGTGTTTATTATCATCCATTATTTCAGGATCTACATTGAGAAAATGAAAGGTTGTAGCCTGTGTTTCGGAGCCACAATTCAGAATCATGGATGTGTCATATTCTGTTTCTTTAGAAAAATAAATAAAGGGTAGATGCTCACAGATATTTGGGTAAAATATTCCATTTTGCTTTATAATGACTCGATCACATTCCTTGAGAATTCCAGGGAAGAAGAAAACTCACTATCTCTGCTAGCCATTTATTTGGTGAATAACTCCATTGTACGGGTTACAACACCAATGTCTGCAGCCGTTACCGTCACTTACCCCGGAGAGTTTCATGGCGCCGCTGAGGAAATATTCAATTTGTCTGGTTAGAATAAACCTCTGGTGGAGAAGGTCTCTTAAATTAGATTGAAAAAGGCATCTGCTTCTCCGGAGCTGCTAAACAGGATGATGCCACCAGCTGTCACACGTCTGCGAGAGGTTTCACAATCTATTGTGCAACATTACGGGAGAACGAGTCGACTCAGCCCCGAGCGATGGATGAAATATTAATCTGAGAGAAACACAGAGTCCGACACGAACACGCGGGCGGAGATAAATATGTTTTTGATGAATCACAACGAGCCTCAGCGATGATGAGCGTCGCACGTTGTCAGATTTCCTCTTGTTTGTCTCAGAGGGAAAGTTTGGTGATAACAATCTGAGATATGTAAATGTTATAAATTGAATTCTGATCTGTGAAATGACTCAATCTATCCAGAATATGATATTATCTTAAATTCAGTCGATAGGGACGTCAGCCATCTGTGTGTTTTTGGAAGAGAATAAACCAGAAGCTGCATTTTCCAACATTTCCTCTTATATGTAAATGTAGGTTTTCTTGGCTGAGCTGAAGAAGCTCTTATATAAAGTACGAGTTGAGTATCTGCTCATTTACTCCACAACAGGCTGCTCATGCTTTTACGAGAATATCATTATCTCCACCGAATTCTCCTCTACTCGAGTACAGAACCTGTTTACTGCCACCTCTGCTTTATGGCCATCTTAAGTTTTTACTACCCTTTGTGGTCTTTTCTCATCTCTTCGTGGTGACTTTTCTTCTTTGTTTATCCTTGTGTGTCTCTTTGTGGTCGTTGTGCGTCTCTCTTTAGTGCTTTAATTAACTTTCCAACAGGAACCAGTGCCGTCAAGCTCACAAGTGGCTCCGGCCCATGGGCCCTCCGATAACCACAGGCCCCTGCGTCTGTGCCTGGATGGGTCACACAGTCATCCTTCCATGAGAGCAATTAATTTACTTAACTTTATTTGTACAGCTACATTCCATTAATGAGTCCCAGTGCAGCAGCAGGACATGCACCTTAATGATCAGTCTGATTCCTGCAGGTCGTGCCTTTGAGCAAGTTTTTAAAATACTAAAGAGCCCTGGAAGTGGAACATTTAAAACTATGTGTGAGTATTATTCAGTCAAAGTGTTTGTTGTGAGGAAGGTTTACTTGTTTGTGGGACACCAGCAAATAACGACTCTCCAGAAACAAAGAGTTCTGTGATTTTATAAGAACACTAGAACATATTAATTAGACATTCTAGTCCAGAGGGAACAGAGTGAATCAGGTTCCTGTGTCTTTCTTAAGTTCAGTTCCACTCAACCCTGCTGGCATTTGGTAAGAAAAGTCAAAGTTGAGATCCTGCAAAGCTCGCCGTTCTCATCTGTGTTTAGAAAATTACCAGTAAGAGAAAATACTGCAGCTGTAGTCTCCTGTGAAAGAGCGAGATAGAACTTTATGTAGAAATGCTTCGGGGGGGGAAAGCAGAAACATTGTTTGTGAAAACGTGCAGATAAATAAATGTTAATGAGGCTTCTGCTGGAGAAAAGCCTTCCCGTAAGCTATCACTGTCTATTGTGCACCGTGTGGTTAAAACACTAAGAGCACCAAGGCCGACTGTCCACTGGTTCTGCATGACAATAATAAAATATAATAAGGTAACAGCAGCTTTACTTCTCCCCGAAAAACAAATGGCCTGTGGACTGTTGTGAATATACTCTTGTTATTTTTTTTTCACACCCCTCCACCAACACTTTGTCCCCAGTCCATTTAATTGTGATTGGGATCCAGTGAAATTAGTCCACTTAAAGGTAATTGCTGTAAAATTAAACCAAAGCCAATCAGTTTTAATGGGTTGTAATCCCCCCCCCCCCTCTCTTGACCCTGAATGTTGAACCAAAACAATCCCAGTTGCACCAAAGCAGCCAGAAGAGCAACATTTAAACTGACTGGCTTGGATTTAATTAAAAATTTAAAAAAAAATAACATTTACATCTGGAATTAAAGTGTGTCTCATTTTCAGACACGATTATAACTTCACTACTTCGGCATAGATGTGTCTCCATGTTCAACCCTGAGATCTGACGACTGTCCAGCTACAAAAGAAAAACAATAAAAGATGCAGCAAACACATCCCTCACATCATTTCCCAGCTTTGTCTGAAACATGAGCAGAGACCAGATCCATAATTATTTGATGTAATCTGTTTTCTTGGAGATTTGAAGGCTCTCACGTCTTGAGTGCTCCTCACTGGTGAATAAGCAAAGAGGTGGTTAACTGTGGAGACCGGCACACCTCCGGGCAGCTGACGGTCCACTCACCCTCTCCTCGATGTAGGTCACTGTTTCTTTTCTCTGGGACGTTGGCTCCATTATGGAGTTTAGCTAAAGGGGTTGGGACACGGGGACGTGGTCATAAAAGTCTCCAACAAAATGCTGTGTGCTCAGAACAGCAGCCATGCTTTTGTATGCGGGCAGACGACGTATAAACCATCCTGTGAGAATACTCCAACAGTGTTTTTCCTATCACGCTTGAAGTCATTCAGGCTTTTCACAGCTTCATCAGGTACCTTATTCAGAGAGTCAGTTGCACTTATGGGATCCACACATATACATATATATTCTTCTTATTACCTCCCTCAAAGAGGTTATGTTTTCATTGCCGTTTCTTTCTCTGTGTTTTCAGCAGGATCACTTTTGTAAAGGATCGGAGCTCGATTAAGAAAAGAACTCTTTACATTTAGATTTCTATGCTTCACCTATTTCCTGCAGACAGTCAATGTTTTTTGACCATGAACTTAAATAGCCTTTTGCAAACTAGTAACTTTAAGCCAAACTATATTTCTCTGCACTTAACTGAGATGTGTTTGTGTGTTTTGTTATTTTCAGTTTTGGAAGGATCAGAAAAAGCCTTCTTCTTCTACACAAGACATTTAATTTGCGGGACCTTCACAGTCAAGGTGAGAAGAAAACAAACACCAATAGCAAACATAGCGGTCCTCTGTTCCGTTGAACCATCTTTCCATCCACCCCCCCCCCACCCCCTCACACCCCATGGCTCTATAACGACTTCACACCTTTGTTTTTTGCCACTAGACATGAAACGTCTTTTTTTTCAAGGTTACATTTGAATTCAGAAATGAAAGAGTTTGGACGTGGGAGTTCCAACGAGCGCACATGTTCCAAATGCTCTCAAGCGTAATCAAAGGAGGTCGTTTTCCCTGCGTTCCTCTGAAATGAAGGAACAAGCTGCAGAGGACAGGCTGCGGGATACACAACACAATGTTTGAGCATCGCAAATAAACAAGTCAGAGGGCTTTTATATCTGTGTTTACAAAAACAGCCCCTCAGACAAATTCATTCTGCTTTTGTATCAGAAGACAGACACAATGTCAGTGTGTGATTATGCTGAAAAGACATATTTCTATTAGAGGCAGAGGGTGTAGATGTAGGTGAAGGCTTCTCTGCAAATTAACCATGAGAACCAGAAGTCTGGATATAAAAAAGGAGGAAATTATGACCCAAATTGAAATAAACTGGATGTTTCCTTTAAATATTCAGCCTCAAACATTTACTCTGCCTAATGAGCGTGGTTTGGGCTCAACGGGAAACCGTCTAATGAATACCAAATGAGTCCTGTCTCCGGGTATTGACTTCCCAACATGTTCCCCGGCTCACTTCAGAGTCCGAACAGATCATAGACCACGACTGTAGATGGGCTCCTCTAAATGAAACAGCTCGGGGAGACGTTATCCTTTGACTATTCCGTTTGCCATACGGCTAATTCAGATCCTGACAACCCGCCGTCGAGATGCTAATGATAGAAAACCACGTTCAAGCTGTTTTTTTAAATGTCCATTCTCTCATTTGGCAGCTTTTCTATCAAGAGCGACTCTGAACTGAGGGGACGGCACTGAAGCTTCAGTACAGGGGGACACCTTGAAGTGAAGAGCTAAATCTGTAAATGTTCCCCTTTGATTTGCTAATGTGTGATATTTCATTTGAAGGATGACTTCTGCAACTTCCAGACTTTCTCTCTGACTAGTTCCCTGTGCAGACTCGGGGCTGCGTTCACTGAATATAGCTTCAAACCGACACCGTGAAAACAGGATGAACGACTCATGCCCGTCGCTTGCAGATCCCGAACAAAGTTTGCAGCCCGGGACGAGGAAAGTCTGTGAAATATATCAAGAGTTTTTTGTTTTGCATGGTTAAAAATATGCCTCACACTTGCCGTCTTTGACCTGCAGGATATTTACACTTCAAACACGTCTACCTTCCAACACACGTTATTCCTGGAGGCAGCGGCGGCTTCGCTGAGCAGAGTCTGGACCCTTGAAGAAAAGAAGGCAGAACTGAATTGCTTGTCCAGGGTGAGAAAACGTAAAGTACACAAGGTAAATTTAGAGCAGCTGACAGCGAGTACACGTCATGATACTTTGGAAGTATTGGTGGAACTTGTAAGTTTCAGTCATAGGTTTTTTGGGGGGGGGTCAGGAACTTGCACAGTCATCAGGGGCAGTTTGGGGTTCAGTATCTTGCCCAAGGAAACTTCGGCATGTAGAATAGGGTAGAAGGGTATCGAACAGCCGGCATTCTAGTTAGTGGACGGCACGCTTTAACCTATGTGCTACAGCCGCCCTGCTGACTACATTTGTATGGACACCAATATTATGACATTATCCTGATTAGGACACTTAAATTGGTGCACTAACGTAGGAGGTATTGATGTGAGTGATAATCAAGCTATAGTCTAAGATGTAAACAGGAATATGAAAAAAAAATTCTATTGGCAACTCATTTAAACCAAAATAGAAATAAAGTTGATTTTTCTGACTTTAACATTCACACAAATCTCTTTAACACACTGAGGAAAACATTGAGGAAGCATCATCGTCTCTTTTTAAGATTTCTCCCATCACAAGTATTACTTCTGCAGAGATCCTCCTCAGATGGGAGATATCCGTACAACCGGGCCGACACTGTCATCCCAGTTTTCTTGAGTAACCAGCAGATGAGAGCATTAGCAGTCCACGGCCCATCTAAGACACCGTTATGACTCTCGGAGGAGCCATTACCGGATGCGGGGAGAAACAGCACCGGGGAGGCAGAGGGCCATTATTCACCCTGAACACCAGTAAGTGAGGAACATCAATCCCACTGGCGGAGGTTCAGTCGTCTCGGTGTGATTCAAATCGCAGAGTAAGAGTTGTTCACCTATTTGAGGCTGTTGATGGAGACGAGTCTCATCTTGCAAGTGGCTAAATATACAGAAGCACATTCCAATGAATTCTCCAGAGCTCCGTGTTTCCCCCATGTGAGTCGTCTCCATTCGCTCTTAAGATTTTCTCAGGCAGCTAAATTTTCAATAAGCGACACTCGGACTGCTCTTAAAATTCAACGTAAAAGATATTTTCAATAATTAATTTTGCGGATATTGATATGGGTTATATTTTTTCTGTTGTGCTGTATATTCCACTTCCTATTTTATTTTGTAAATCACAAACATTTCCTGTCTTTCCATTTCCTGGTCAATTTACTTCTACAGACTGTCACTTGATCAGCTTCCTGTCCCTGCATTACCCTCCAAGAAACCCCTTTAAATAGCTTCCCTTGATTTTCGCCAGAATGTCTCCAATATCTAAAAAACCTCTGCAACAATTCCTAAGATTATGGAAAAATATGGGTTCTGGTTTCCAGTCTTCTGAGATTCTCTCCAGCGTAATTGTGGAGTGTATGAATCGCTAACATGAGAGGAATCTTTAATAGTTAATAAAGATATTCTCTCACATTCAGCCTCGCTCCTTCTAGGACGACTTGTTATCTTGTGATTATCGAGGCATGTCTTTCTCCTCATATGGTCTGTGATCGAAAAAAATATTCATTTCATTTCATTTCCATAGCGTTGTTACATGTCCAGCATTTTAATACTGTAATAATCCTCAGAATTCCTCGCTGATGAAATAATAAGTAACACTGGATTAAAGTAGATCAATTATAAATTTAACTGATTAACAATTAATAAACACTAAAACTTGTTTTGCCTGCAGTTCAAATATCCCAAATAAAAACATTTACAATTTAGACAAAGTTACACCTGACTGTTCACTGAGATCTGCCCTCAGTTACTGCTGGAATAACGATTCTCCTGCGGCTCAGTTAACAATGATGGAGGAGATGGATTTAAACTCAGAATCTGTAATGATGGGTCCTTCAAAGTGAAATTACATTTTTACTGCTCTGACTATAGAACTGTGGAAATATCCCGGACACAGCTTTCAACATCATGTCTGGTTCTTTTCACCAAGATCCTTGAATTATTCTGTGAGAAATCAATTAAAGTGTTAAAATACTTCTTATCTCGCAATGTTAAAGTATCGCATCCTTCAACTAAGTTTTGCTGAGGTACCTCAAGTAGATCTTTTTGCGTAATCCTGCAACAAATGTAAACAAAAACACATCGTAACATGAAACCTTGAACGTTTCAGTTTGAAAAGGACGACTTAAAATTACAGAAGCTGTCTTTACTGCAGCGAGCCACAAGGGGGCCGTCGAAATGTTTTAGGGTTAGGGAAAATGTTTTTGTGGCGTCATCATGTTGGATATTGTTATGATTTAGTCAGTTTCAGGACAGAAGCGTCTCTACACTATGTTAACGTGCAACAATCTGTTAACGAGGCTGAAGGCGAGACCATTAAATCTCACAGGACTTCGACTCCTCAGCAGGAATCTGAATCATAAATCTGATACACTTTCCACGTCGGGTTGCTTTTAGTCTAAAGTGGATTCTTGGTGCTAAGATCCTCGAGCCCCCAGGTTCTTTTCCTCCTGCAACACCCGAGGGGTTTAACTATATCTCTAATGGATGAAGCCATAGAAGAGATGGTGGTGGATCCACAGTCAGTGAGAACATCTCTGTCTGGAGCCCTGCAGCCAGCAGCAGGTGTAGAGATCCCCTGGTCGATGACACACCTGAGGACAAGGGGCATCATTATGTTTACGTTCTCAAATCTCCACCTCTGTGTACAGGGGTGGACTGGCCATCTGGCATACCGGGCATCGTCCCGGTGGGCCGTTGACCCAATGTGGGCCGGTCTGGTCCGCTCTGTTTTTTTGTTGTTGTTTTTTTTTCTCTTCTTCCTCTCTAAATTCCCTCCAATTGGGCCGGCCAATTGGCTACAGAGGGCTAGCAGTGTGTTGCCAGCATCGACACATATTATTGGTCTATTGTTTGTCATTGTCAATCATCATGGGCTGACAGGCTCAGAGAGCCCTGACAGTGCTGTCAATCACAACACAAACCAGGGTGGGGCGGGACCTCATGGCATTGGCGGGGGGAGTCGCGGGACGGGCTGCTGCTGAGACAGAAACTTAAAATGGATAATAAGAGTAAAAAACGCCCGGGTGGCGCTGAGAAGCATCGGAAAAAAAAGCTGAAGTCTCTGGAGGTGGAGGCTGCTACATGTGGCAAACTGACGGACCTGTTTGGTGCCGGGTTCACCAGCCCAGCAGCAGCAGGTGCGCCGGGAGACGAGCGAGGAGGACTCGACAATGATGAGCGAGTGGAGGCAGACATGGTAAGTAACGTTTTTACATGTGATCTGGGGATGTAAACTAGTGTACCCATTTTGGGAGAAAGTACTGGAACATGTGAGTAAATGGCATGGTACCTGTATCACCAAGACTGTGTTTGTTAGGGGATCAAACAGAAATTCCAAATATATCTAAATATGATCGGGTAGTTTTAAAAGTCGGGATGGTCACGGCTGCTCGAACGATTCTCAGAGTATGGAAAAGTACAGTTGCCCCAGATGTTAAAAAATAGATGGAAATGATGTCAGAGGTTGCATCTTATGAACGCATGTTGGCTAGAATGAACAATGAAGAGGAAGATTTTAGGAGGGCCTGGGACCGTATTTCTTTGTAGATAGGGCGTGTGGAAAAATTTGTAGACATGGTGCTGGATGTACATTCTGGTTGTTTCAAGAAAAAAAAGAAAATTTCGATTTGCAGGAGGCCTTTGTATATATGGTTGTATGATGGGTATACTGTCTGTTGATGCTGTTATAAATGTTGTTTTTTGAGTTTGATTGTATGTTTTTATATGCATGAATAAATAAAAAACTTTAATGACAAAAAAAAAAGTAAAAAAGGACAAAGGAAAATAAGAATTTATGATGATCAAAAACAAGTTAATTGAGGAGTTCCTGGAATTCTGAATGATGAGATACATTTATTGCAAAGATATTTACAATTAAGACTCCATCGGGTCATTTTTGACCCCTGTGTGTAAACTTGAAACTTGAAAAATATTTGAGTTCATAAATGGAGAAAGGTAAAATTAAAATAATGATTCGTGGTAATCAAAAACTAGATATTTCATGAATACTTTGAATAATAAATGATGAAATAAATTGATTTCCAAAAATATAGCAAAGAAACACTCTCGCCCTGTATGACATCACACTGTAGGTCAATACGGGTCATTTTTAACCCATGTTGTGCCTAAGAAGGGGATTGCATAGCTTCTGTATCAAAGGGTTCAAGAAGACATATTTAGGTCCTCTTTACATCAGTTATACATGGACACACACACACATCAAAGGAAAAAACATCCTGGGAATGGCTCTTATCTTGAACATTATAGAACATTCTACATTAGATATGACTGCAGCACCTTACTCACACCATTTCCTACCTATTACCCTGTGTCTTACGATTGTCAGGAGGAAAAGAGGTCAACCAGCAACAAACAGCTGAACAATAAGATTACTTCTGATTAAAACTGATCAACATGGATAACATCGGAAGTACTGCTGGACAACTCAAAGCTGATTGCCAGGCATTTCAACGAGATGTCATTGATCTTGAACATCTGTTGGGCAAGCAGAGAGCCCGTGTTCGCCAAAACCAAGAGTTGCCAGGGGACGAGGCCCACGAAAAGTTTGCCGAATTGCAACCCCTGGATGAAAGCTACTGCGACACGGATGAAGAAATGTGGCAGCCTGAGGATGGGGAGGAGGAGGATGACTGGGGTGAGGACACACAGCAGTCTGAGGATGGGGAGGTGGAGGATGACTCTGATGAGGACACACAGCAGCCTGAGGATTGCGAAGAGGACAGTGAAACCCTCAGCACTAGAAAGATCCTCATTGAGACAGACCTCCACAGTTATTACAAGGAGCTGCAGGAGGCTTATGTGATCAAGCAGCAACTGTTTGCTTCGGAGCTGCAGTTTGAGAGGAGCAAAAACAAGGTTCTCCTAGATGAGCTGGAGAAACTTAAAGCTTCAAACAATGAGCTCAGTCAAAGGTACGAAGCAGAAAACCTCAGAGCCGGGCAGCAGGCCAGCCACCTGATGGCTTTGATTGAGCAAGACGAGTCTCAGATGCACTCCTTCCATGCTGAGCAGAACTTCCTCCGTCTGCAGATAATGGAGGAGATGAGATGTCTCCGCAACAGTGCTGCAGAGGAGAAAATGCTTCTGCAGAGACAAGTGGAGGAACTGACTTCTCAACTCTCACTGATGAAGGAGAGAGAGGATGTCAAGCATCAGGAGTGGCAGGAGGAAAGGGATGAGGAGAAGCAGGAGGAGAAATGGGGGGAGCTGCAGGAGGCTTATATCATCAAGCAGCAGATGTTTGCTTCAGAGCTGCAGTTTGAGAGGAGCACAGTCAAGGCTCTCCTAGATGAACTGGATAAACTAAGAGCTTCTCAACTCTCACTGAAGAATGAGAGAGAGGATATCAACCATCAGGAGTGGCAGGAGGAAAGGGATGAGGAGAAGCAGGAGAAGAAATTGGGAGAGCTGCAGGAGGCTTCTATAATCAAGCAGCAGATGTTTGCTTCGGAGCTGCAGTTTGAGAGGAGCACAGTCAAGGCTCTCCTAGATGAACTGGATAAACTTAAAGCTTCAAACAATGAGATCATTCAAAGGGCTGAAGCGGACAACCTCAGAGCCGGGCAGCAGGCCAGCCACCTGATGGCTGAGCTTGAGAAAGTCACGTCTCAGATGAACTCCTTCCAGGCTGAGCAGAACCTCCTCCATCTGCAGATAACAGAGGAGATGAGATGTCTCCGCAAAAGTGCTGCTGAGGAGAAAATGCTTCTGCAGAGTGAAGTGGAGGAACTGACTTCTCAACTCTCACTGAAGAATGAGAGAGAGGATATCAAGCATCAGGAGTGGCAGGAGGAAAGGGATGAGGAGAAGCAGGAGGTGAAATGGGGGGAGGAGCAGCAGGAGAAAGAGGAGGAGAAATGGGGGGAGGAAGCAGGAGGAGGAGAGCCTGTGGACAAACCTGCCTACCTGGAGTCCCACTCTGATGCCCTCCCTGCTTCAGAACCTGTGGAGACTGAGTTGTCTGAGGAGACGCCCAAAAAGAAGAAGTCTTCAATCTGGAAAAAAATCAGACAGCATCTGGGACTGAGGAGGAGGAAGAAGCAACCTCACAACTGATTCACACCTCACACTTGTTCACCTGTGTTTCTCCTGCATGAAATCAGGTCTGAGAGGAGGAATTTAAAATGCTATTAAATGTATTTAAGTGATATAACATACATAATGTATATGTATATTATATGATGTTAACAAATATTAAAAATTACGATTATCTCATGCATATTGCCACATTTAAGAATTGTTCATTCGTTTTTATGTTTAGTTTTGAACCTAACCTAACCTTAACATAAACCCAAAGCTTAATCCAACCTAACCTATAACATACATTTAGCTAATTATAACCCTAACTAATCCTTGCTGAATGCTAACCTTTAACTTAACCTTATATAGCCCTTAACCTGAAAGTAATGCCCAACCGTAAAACACATCTTCACATTAAAATATAATGACACATGTTGTATAGGGACTTGCTCTTTTTCCTCATGTTGAAGACAAGTCCTCATAATGTCACTTTCCCCTGAATCGAGGTCCTCACAAAAGCAGCAATACCTGGACCACACACACACACACACACACACACACACACACATACACAGAGGACTAATAATGTGAGATTTAAATGATCTGCTCCCCTTCATTTTGTCTGATTCAAGGACGTTTTACTCTAGATGGATTTAAGGTATTTGCTTTCACAGCGGCTTGAACCTCAGTCGTCAGGCCGAAGGGCAAATATTCACCACAACTACCCTGCTGCTCTGAAAAAATAAACATAATACCACCAGGGGTGGACTGGCCATCTGGCATAGCGGGCATCGTCCCGGTGGGCCGTTGACCCAATGTGGGCCGGTCTGGTCCGCTATGTTTTTTGTTTGTTTTTTCTCTTCTTCCTCTCTAAATTCCCTCCAAATGGGCCGGCCAATTGGCTACAGAGGGCTAGCAGTGTGTTGCCAGCATCGACACATATTATTGGTCTATTGTTTGTCATTGTCAATCATCATGGGCTGACAGGCTCAGAGAGCCCTGACAGTGCTGTCAATCACAACACAAACCAGGGTGGGGCGGGACCTCATGGCATCGGCGGGGGGAGTCGCGGGACGGGCTGCTGCTGAGACAGAAACTTAAAATGGATAATAAGAGTAAAAAACGCCCGGGTGGCGCTGAGAAGCATCGGAAAAAAAAGCTGAAGTCTCTGGAGGTGGAGGCTGCTACATGTGCCAAACTGACGGACCTGTTTGGAGCCGGGTTCACCAGCCCAGCAGCAGCAGGTGCGCCGGGAGACGAGCGAGGAGGACTCGACAATGATGAGCGAGTGGAGGCAGACGTGGTAAGTAACGTTGGCCTGGGGCTGGCTAGGCTACATTTTTTAGACATGTCCAAAACAAAGTAGAAAACGTTTTTGATTTTGTTTTAATATGCCGAATTGAGATATTATGGGTTATTATTGTTCAGATGATTTAGCTAAGCTAGCTAAGAGCTGCTAACGTCGTTTACTGTTGCCATAGCTGAGCTGTAAATACAAATAGAGATGCAGAATCAAGCTGTATTGAAAACAGAATACAAGTAAACCTATAGGGAATAATTAGTTTAATTTGAAATATTTGCCATTGAATTTATTGTAATCTTTCAATTCATTTATTGTTTACTGAGGTGATAACTATTTAATAGGGATAATTTGTGTGTAAATGTTCCACTGATAAGGTGAGAAATATTTATTATTATTGTTATTATCACACAAGTTTTATTGTGCTTATGTGTTGATCCTTAATGGTGTGATCATAAATGATCAATTATTCTCCATTACAGGTTGTTGTGATATATTTGAGGAGTCGTTCTCCCTCTGTTTTATATGTGAACATTTGGGACCACTGTTAGAATTTGGTAAGTTTATCATGTATTTTTTTATGTATAAATTCATACTTCATAATTATAATAATTTTCAAAAGGTTTTAAAAGAAACACACATCCAAAAAGTTTATTTTTCAGACATTATAATGTATCCATGTCCTTCTCAGGTTGACCACTTGACATGTGAGAGCCTGAGGAGTTGTTCACCCTCTGTCCATGTTCGAGGACTTGCTCTCTGTCTGCCTCCACTCTCTGCCTTCACTGTACCAAAGTTTGTCTGTTGAGTCTCCTCTAGTCTGGTGAGTTTATCATTTTTTATGTTTTATGAAATCATACTTAATTTGTGATGATTAGAGACATTATAATGTATCCATGTCCTTCTCAGGTTGACCACTTGACATGTGAGAGCCTGAGGAGTTGTTTTCCAGACACAGGTAGAGCTGGCAGGGGCGTCACCCTGGGCCTGCCCTTTTGGGCTGGGCTTCAGCTGCAGATCTAAAGGCTGCTTCCAGGGGCATGGGGCCCTCAGCCTTTGTTTTTCTTTGCTTCTGCACCTTACAACATACATCACACCTTATTTTCACACATCCAAACACTGTTAACATCATTAACATCATATTTTACACATCCCACTACGTAGTTAGAGCTATCTTGATTTGGAGTTAAATACATTTACTTTTGGCTTGAGAGGTTTGTGTGTGGCCTCCCTTCTTGTTGCCATCTTTGAGCTAGGTGGTAACAGTAGTATGCATGAGAGAAGACGCCGCGAGATTTGTGGACTTCTATGTGGTGTCCGCTGATAATGTAGTGGGCTGGTCTGGACAGACAATGCCAGGGCTGAATTTTTGTCCCAGTCCACCCCTGTCTGTGTACAAGAGGTCAGCTGCGGATAGATTCTTGATAAGAGACACTCCTCAGGGAATAAAGGCAGAAGCTTTCATCCACGCACCTGGGAGGCACTCGGGGAGAATGAGAGGAGGTGAGAGCTCTCCAGGGAAATAAGAGATGAAGAGAGGGGCGTCTTAAACCTGCCGTCAGCCCCGTGCAATAATGTGCAGCCTGAATTCAGGAGTTTACAGATGGTTTTCATATAAAAGGATGTATGCAGGTCTTTGAATGTGTCCATGCCTGTATGCACGCACGTGGGAGGACAATCTTTTCTGACACTAGAAGGGATTAGAGGGAAGAAACGCTGAATGCCACGAATGCGTGGTCCGAAGACGCAGGGCGACATCGAATCGCTCACATAAGAGTCATCATCGGGAGATCTAAATGTCAAATTGGGGAAAACAACAATCCTTGGAAAACGTGTAACCTTTCTCCTGCATCGTTTCGGTCACAGCATTTCCCAAAAACCATAAATCATGTCGTGCACGACTCAGAAAACCATCTTCCACGTCAGACCTGAAGATCAGTGTTGGTAAAGAACCCTTTTGATGTTCACATCTTTTTTATTTCTTCCTCTATAGAGAGTGACAATAAAGCATGTAGAGCACGAGTCCCTGCTTTCCAATCTACGGTGGTCCTCAGTAAGCAAATGTCATCTCACTGTGTTACAGGATCTCACCATCCTCTGAGCGTCAAAGACGTGTGATATCAAAGAACCCGCAAGAAATTCTCTGCACCACGGCTTAAAACGAGACTTGAAAAGAATTCCCTGGCATCATGTTCAAAGAACAGTGTTGTAAATGCTCTCTTCTTCTTCTTCTTCTTCACCACTGAAAGCTGCTCTTCTGTGGGAACACGGCTTCACCCTGCTATAGTTGGGATTTCTATGTTTAGAACTGCTCCTGCCATCGCCAATCAAGACATGTGAGCGCCGGCGCTTCTTTGGGCCAATTTAAGCCGAATCAAAAGAAAATCAGCCCGACACGTTGAACAGGCACAATCCATTTTGAGTGAGGCGGGGGGGGGGGGGGGGGGGGCAGCTCTATCTCTACACAACTAGGAATCGCTAATGACGGGTAAATAGATATATAAATAAAGGAATTAATGCAGGTTTCCCGTTTCACTTCACATGCAGGACGAGCCGAGCGTGGCGGCACAGAGACAAAAGCCTAATTGGCATCTTGATTAGTATTGGCATTGCTTCCTCTGTGATCCATGTTATTGATTGAGATTGCACATAAGCATCTGATGCACGGATCAATTGTCTCCCAGATGGACTAATTAGGAGCGGCTTTGTTTCCCACAAATTCACTTGTATAGGCCCCGGATGAGTCTTAAGGTTTAGTGGCATAACGGGAGAAAAGTTCGGTATCGAATTGTTTTCTCTGACCTTTTTTGTCATCGTAGGATTTATGATTGGTCGTGTTATTGATGGCTATCGGCACGTGAAGAGGATTTTAACGAAGAAGATGAAAAGTGAGATAACAAGAAACAACTTTAACAACTCTGCCTTTTAAAGAAACTGGAACAGATACCA
Source organism: Pleuronectes platessa (assembly GCF_947347685.1). NCBI lineage: Eukaryota > Metazoa > Chordata > Actinopteri > Pleuronectiformes > Pleuronectidae > Pleuronectes > Pleuronectes platessa. The sequence continues at coordinate 18,488,239 of NC_070645.1, forward strand.
AGTGTTTCAGACAGAGGCTGAAGGGAGGAGCTGCAGTAACGGACGGCATGAGAAAAGTTTTATGAACATTAGAGCATTTAAACCTTAAATTATGAATATGATCAGAATATTATTTCCTTTAATTCTACCTAAAAAAATCATGTTTCCTTCAAAACACATTCGGCAACGAGTTTAAACTTAATTTGTAGAAGCCGGGGTTGCAGATACAAATAAGTCTTTATAACTTTATTGTATGTACATGCTTATTGAGCCAATAAAGATAATTCAGATTTTGACAGACAGGAACCTGCACATGATGCCAGACGTTTCTAAATCCTCCCTTTCAAAGTGACATCAAGTAATTTACACTTATTTAGAAGGATCTTTCTGACCCGGGGGCTCAACGCAGCGTGGGCACGTTCGCTGGTTCGACTTCAGAACAGAAGTGTGAATATCCTACTTTTATTTTGTATTATTCCCCTCTCTCCCTTTTTGTCTGCCACAGAGAGAACCCACACAGCCCCATGAATTCATTCCATTTGATATTCTCTGGGCTGCTTGATCTTGATCTTGATGCCTGTTTTCCTGGGCTATGAATATATTACAAGGACACAAAAGAAAAAAAATTATTTTGGCGGGGGGAAACACTGGATGGCACGAGGGGGGGGGGATAAGACTGGCTGAGGATGGGCCATGGTATTATCAAACCGCTGTGCTTTTCATAAGTAGTTTTTTGGGGGAAATAAAGTTAAAGTAGGACACCGTTTTATTATCTCGTGGCAGCTGTGACAATGGTTATCAAACCTCCAGCGACTCAATACGCTGTACACAACATTACGGCACATTTCCACCGCTGTTTGTATTCCACCGCCTCCCACAGAGAGACGATATCACCGTGGATCACGGGTCCACGCGGAGCCGAACGAGGTATTTGTGTAAATATTTCATTTAGGCGCCCACACGTCAGTTCGGAAACGTCTCACACAAAGAAAAACATTATGTAAAATAGAGTTTCTTTTCCACGTTCCTGCCCACGCTAATCCTTTCAGGGCGACTGTGACAGAGGATGTTTTCATGGTGATTGAGTCCATATGAGAACATTAGCTGCGTGCAGCCGCTCTGAGGGGCTGGAAGAAGTCACTGTTGGTATATTGTTACAGGAAGCAGCCGGGTTTCTCTTATGAGACAAAAAAACTGAATGTCAGTGTTAAAAAAGTGGAAATGGATCCAGTAATGAGTCTAGTTATGTTAATTTCTCTTTAAAACATGGGGAAATGGCAAAATGTGGAGTTTGTCTGTCTCCAATATAGTTTATTGTTGAAGGATTTTACTTAATTCTTAATCAGTTTTGTACGGAGGCCATTTTATATCCTTATTTGTAATTGCTTGTTTAATTAGGGCCCGAGCACTGACAGGGTGAGGCCCTACTGAAATTGTAAGGATCATTATTATTATTCAATGTTGAGGGCTTTAACCCTTGTATGGTGTTCGGGTCTGTGGGACCCGTTTTCAATGTTTGCTAAAAGAAAAATTATGCGATAAATATTTTTTTCAACCTGAGACTCATTGGCCTTGGATTATTTTCTGTGATAAACATTTAAAAGAACATATTTTCAGTGACTGTACACTGTACACCCCCCCCCCCTCCTACACATTTATATTACACATGTGATGTTCGGGTCCACAGGACCCAGGACTACGTAAAGTGTTAAACTGTAATGTTACATTTCAATCCCCTCTGCTCCCACATTCCTGCACATTTTACGTAAAAGTTCTCTGCCAGTTTCTGCATCTCACAAGGATTCTGTTGATTCCCCTTTGGATTTGAAACTCCAGCAAGGATAATAACCCAAAGTTTGCAAATAAATGGCTTCGGTCCATCTCATTCTAGCTTTCTACGAAAACACGCTGTCCCTCCAAATTAGTGCAATCCAGAATGATATTCGTAGTGAAAAGTTCGTAAGAAGGCTTGATGTCCTGCACATGAGTCACTGCTATCCGTGTCAATATCATTTTTTGTCATACATATGTTGGCTGCTGATGGCCTGGCCTGGACGCAGATTAACTTTTTACGTAGCTGGCTGATGGTCAATCTCATCCTCTTCTTCAAACTCACTGTCAGACTCTGAATTGACAGAAACATGATCTTCATATTCTCTAAACTCGTCCCCTTCATTGTCTTCTAAAGATTTTTTCTCTCTTCAAAAATCATTTCTAGATACTGGATCTGTTCTTTGGGATTCGTGTGTAGACTGACATGAGTGTGTTCAATTTCTAATTAAGTTCAATAAATAAACGTCAATACTGAAAAACCTTGTTTCATATTCGCTCTTTCCAATCATATCTTGATTGTATTGATGTTACTTTGTTTAATTGCATTTTAGCACAAAAAAAACGAAAAGCACTTTTAGTCATGCTGTTTATATTGCTTGTTATTGGGATAAAGTTAACATCTGTTAAGTATTTTTACATATATTGTTGTAGCTGTATTGATTGAAAGACCGAATAGGCTGAGTGACCAAAACATGAACACCTCACATGCTCAAATTCTTACCAAAATTAGCAGAAAGTTAGAAGTGGCGAAAACTTACGTATTCTGGAGGAATTTTTAATAGGCGTTGCAAAATGGCTCAACGGTGCCCCCCCCACACCCGAGACCCCCGGAACGTGTTCACATTGACCGATCTTCGCCAAAATCGATACACATGTGTATCATGACCAGACAAACTAAAAAGTATTAGGAGAAATTTGAAAAACGCTACAGGAAGCCTGCTATTTTGCATTTAGTTTTATTTACTATTATTTTGAGTGGGGATACATACAAGTTTGTGTGTGTTTGTGTGTGTCTGTGTCTGGGGGGGGGGGGGGGTCGGGAAGTGGGGGAGGGTAGTTGGGTTGAGGGGATGGGAGACCGTATTCTGAGCTTTTCCTTCATCCTCACTTCTTCTGGCTTTGTCGCTCCCTGACATGAGGGCCAGCTCCTGAAAAGACAGAGATGACACGTGTTTCATTATTTTCACTCCAAAAGTCTAAATCTGAAACAAACTCACAATCCAACAAGTTATTGTTCAAATAGAACTGAGCTGATGTCATTTACCTGAAGCTTACTAGTCTTCACCATGAGGAACTTGAGATCCTCCTCCATCTTCTGAACTTTGTGTTGTGAGTCTTCCTGCACATTGAGCAACTTCTTCTCTTTCTCCACCTGCTCACTCCTGAGCTGATCCTCCAGAGTGTTGACTTCAAGGTCCGAGTCAAACATTCTTTTGCAAGTCCTCCTGCACGTTGAGCCCCTTCTTCTCTGGTGTTTCTACCAGACTCTTTTCACTGTCACATCCTCAACCCTATGTAACTCCTCTGTTATCCTCTCAATGACTGCCTGTGGCTCTTTAGGGGGATTGTTTAGGAACTGTATATCTTTGTCCTTCATGATCAACCTCCTTTCCATTTTCTTCAGCTCGGACTTTAGTCCTTTCTGTACCACCTTGGCATTCTTCAATTCACTCTTCAATGAAGAAATCCCAGCCAACATCCGAGTCTGGCTATTGCTCCGTTTGCTTTCCTTGCTGTCCATCAGCGCCTTAAGAGCTTGGTTCTCCAGCGACAGCTTCACATTCTTTGACTCTGAGCCTTTCAATTGTTGCAGGAGGTCTGCCGTTGGTTTCACTGACTTTGGCTCAGTGTTTCTGTTGGAGCAGTTGTCTTGTAGACTTACGATGCTCTCAGCTGTTGACTCATAAAGTTTTGGTTGTGGTCTTGGTGTCTGACTTGTAGATCAGTCTTGATATGTTGTCCTGTTGCACTCTTTGATCAAACTGAGAATTGTCTCTTCAGTTGTCGGTTAAGTAGCCCGCTGATTAAAGTTGGCTCTAACGTCTTCGATCTCTTTATTCAGCAAAGGACTCACTCAACCCATGCGACATACTGCCTTCAAGTCTTTTTATATTAATATATTATTAAACTATATTATTATAAAATAATATATTAATAAACTATATAACTAAATAATGTATTTATTCCAACCATTGACACAACTAAAAATTATACAGATTTTTACAGATTACAAGAGTGCCTCAAAAATGTTTTCGGCCATTTTCCAGGCTTTTATTATGATAAGCAACCGACCTGCTTGTTTATATGTTGACTTTTATTCATTGTTCATTGTTCAGAGCTTTGAAGCAGCACCTTGTGTTGAGCTGCAGTGATGGAGATCGGTAATCGAGATGGACGAGAAGATGTTGCTGCAGTTCAGTAGAATTTCACCAAATAGAAGTCGAACCTAGTAACATCCAACACATGTGTAATAAACACTTTGGTTTGAATTCTCCACAGAAGCTGGAGCTAAACCTGAGTGTTTCAGACAGAGGCTGAGCAGAGGAGCTGCAGCGATGTACAGCCTGAACACAGTGATGCGTTTTCTGAACATCAGAGCATTTAAATAATTACAAGTAATAACGATAATAACAATTATGAATCCCGATGCAAGTGTTTAGTATTCTCATGTTCTTTTTGTAGGACTATGATTTTCTGGATGAATCCCCTCACATGGTCTCATGCACACGTATGGAAACATGCAGGAATCCATGGATCATTTTTTCTGCAAATAAAATATGTTGTGTTTTGCCTCAAACCCCATTCCGGTCTTAATGCCGCCGAGGTGAAGATTGTGCCTGATGGTGCAAATACTACTAATACCAAGGAAGGTATTGGAAGCACTCTGCCGCCATCTAGTGGTCGGGTTGGAAAATACATACTAGCCCCTTAGGACTGTGCGGCAAAGTTATTTTGAGGTGTTAAGCTGTATTTGAAATACTGTGATGATGGAACACCAATGATTGTACAGAAACATATGTTGTTATTCAATTTCAAGCAAAAGCAGTATCAATCTACATACCAGAGACTGAAAAATTTGTTAAATTAAGGTTATGCCCAACTATGCCTAATGTCGCTAATTGGCCTCATACCTAAATTTGTTAACTATTGTATATGCTATATTGAAATTAACAATCTCCAATTAATTTAGCGTCTGTATGATAGCCAAAAACACAAATAATATATTTGGAAATTAATTCAGGCATTAAGGGGTTAACGATGGTACTTCTATTAGCTGACCATGAGTTTGAGGTGGTTCCCAGTCACCTCATTGATTCGTCAAGAGTTAATAGTTCTAAGTCTGGTTTAGTTTGATTTTGTTTAAATAGCGTATTCACAGCATCAGACTTCAAATAGGTTTCAGTCAGAGGTGGAATGAGAACATGATGAAATAACATGACAATAGTTTGTTTGCGACAGAGAGATTTAGTCACAGGTAAACCTCAGCTAATGCAAACAGGTGAGTGTGGTGAAGGCCTTCATCATCTTCAAGTTTTCTCTCTCTATGGAAACAGCAGCCGACAAATACAAACCGACCTCAAAGTCCATCAGTAGCTTTTCTCACCCGTCTTCAAGGTCCGACAGCTGCTGATCTGAGGCTTTCAATCATATCCCTCCACCTCAGAAGATTCATTTCCCAGGTGTCATGTACCTGTTGTGAAATACGCGGCTCAGATGAAAAATGAAAACGCCCCAGAGGATGTAGTCTACGTTGTAATCACAAATACCTTTTAAGTTAACGTGTGTATCGTGCAGGTTGCCGTTTTGTCTTCTTTCCCAGAGCTGCGGAAATCCTGTTGTCTTATGATGCAGCGACTAAAGAGCCAAATGAGGTGAATTGCCAAGTGGGTCGTGAGAAGTTCCCATGTGGGCGAATGGAAAAGCAATAAAGCAGCAGCCCGCTCGCTCGATCACAATCTGCAGAGAGATACCATCAGTCTGGGATTGATGCTATCACTTGGCATGATTTCACTTCGCTGCACAAAGAGACAACAGCTGAAGACAAACTCTCTCATCCTCTACATCTCCTAGATAAATATCTGGTTTCTCCTGCAGGAGACAAATATCTTACAGAGACGAATGGGTCTCATTGTCGCTTCCCCACGACTCATATCCTGTTTTTCTTGCTCAATTCACGAGTGTTTTTCCGGGGCTGTCGTTCTTCAAATTAGCATGCGAGCTCAAATGTGCATATTGAAGGTCCATCATTGTGATTTGCCAATAAAGTGGTAACGACCCTGCGTCAGCCAGTGGCTATACATTAGCTGTACACTATACATTTTGCTGGCAATGCCGAACCCCCCCCTTTCCCCCCCGCTCCCCCGTTTAGGGGATCTGCTTCCCGAGTGCAATCCATCACTGTTACAGTACAGATGACACTGTGACGTGATTTTCCATCAATATCAAACATGAGAAGTGCTGAGCCATTAAAATGCCCTGACAGCTGAAGGGATGAAGGGGGGGTGCAGAGGAAGAGCTTCTGCCTTTATCTTTAAAAAAACAGAATCAATTTCAGGCTCTGATAAAAAGGCCGGTGTGATTTCCGTACCGGCTGCGATCAAATCCTTCGAAGCTCTTCTCATCCCCAAAGTATCACAATAGTCCAATTCACTTTTCCCAGCCGGGCGTCAGTTTGATGTAGAATAAACCTCAGTCAGTCCGTGTGGTCGGAGATATATCGTATTCTCTGTCTTGTGTCAACTTTTTTTTTTATATAGAATAAGTCAGACTCACTTTTATCTTCTCTCAAACTCTTTTTTTTATGTCTCCCATCAAAACTCAATATGTCACCGATGCAAAACTGCAGTAAAAAATGATTTTTACAACATGAAGGACTTCAAGTGTCACTTGTGTTAAAAGTTGATTCTTTGGAGCTTGAGGTCGTATTCCTTAAACTCACAGAGGATCCTGAGCAAAGCTGTCACTGTAGAAGCAACTTGAGATATTTTATAACTTTTATTCTATGAAATGTAAAATGCTAGAAGAGTAGAAGGAGCACGAACTAGTGAATAATGAAGGCTATCTATCTATCTCTCAGTCTATGTGTTGAAAGAATAAATATACTTTTATAAATGTTGGATGGAAGTTGTAAGTTCTATTCTCAGTTTCTAAGTGACTCAGCCAAACACTCAGTGAAGGTGTGAGATTTGGCTGCATCTTATTTTCTTTGCTGAAATCAGACAAGGTTTGATATCTGTGTTTTCTCACTAGAGAGGCGTTGGAGAATAAAACCCGTAAGCCATAATCTATCTCTCCCTTTGAACGATCTCCCACCTCCAGTACAAACGACACATTCACAGAACATAAGCGCCCCCCCCCCCCCCCCCCCCCCCCCCCAGCACAACAGAGACCAGGACATCCTCTGCCCGACACGACTGTCGGCAGCAGCAGATGATGGGAAATGTGTTGTTTGTCATCATATCTGAGCTCCATGAAGACAAAGCGTGGGCACATGAATAACATCAGTCGTGGGATTGTTGGTTCCACTAAATGTCATCGAGAACAAATACAAGTGCAATGAAACTGTAAAGTAAACACCTTAAAACACTGATGTTTAACTTGTAAACTCTATATTTTGTGATCACTGAGCAGATAATACTGATAATCATGATGCTGGTGATGATCATTATTATGACTGATTGGATTTCGGAGGCAACCTGAGATGTACTGCACCCTCTGTGCCGTTAAAGACTTTGTTGACATGAGGATCTTTCCAGTGTTGAAAGCAGTATGGCTGCCATATGGCTCAATAACTGACTCAACAGTGCGTTGACTTTGCAGATTTATTAATGATTTCTGTCATGGCTCTGTGCGGATCTCGTTTCTCCTCCAGGAGGAGAAGGAGGAGGAGGAGGAGGCGGCCTGACAGTTAAAAGGACGAGTGTCAGGCAAACTGCAGAAAGACATCAGTGTTCTCCTGCCTCTGCCGGTGCCATTGAGTCACCATGATGACATATCTCTGTTTCTCTCTGTGCCGACACGCTGATGTAACTCAGAAACACACCAAGCACAGTTCCCCCCTCACAGAGACAAGGGGATACAAATTAGTGTTTTTGCTAAATTTAAAATTGTGCACTTTGTGAGAAGATCTGAAGGTTTCTGTTTTCACTTTTGACAAAAAGGATAAATCACAGAGAAGCTGTTGGAGTTCTGAGCTTTCAGGGCAAATTACTCAGAATACTTGTGAAATAACTGCATCAAAAAGTGTTTCCTATAACCAGAGCCTGTTCTGATCATGGCTGTTTGCTCGGCCTGTGGTAATGATGCTTCTTTCAGAAACAAGTTCATGTTCATTGTTTTTTTAGAAAATGAAACTGAATATGCTTTATTACTGTTCACATGCCTGGTTTATATACAAGTATGAATGATTTACTTGAACTGCTGTTAGTTTTTCATTTGAAACATGTCGGCCGTCAATCTGTTGAGCAATGGACACAATCTTCAGACCTAACTTTTCAAAATAAAAGCTCTGTAATTCAAAAGAAGTTTGCCTTTTACCTTGTTATCCGAGGATGTAGAATAAGATATGTTGATTTCAGTTTGTATATTTCTTCAGAGTTTATTAATATGGAATGTGTTGTTTGTCCAAATCCTAACAAATTCAAATACAAACGTCAACACACGGACAAACAGACCTTTGTGGAATTAATAGATTAGACGCTAGATAACACATCACTCATTCCAACTAATTTATGCCCAAACACAATTTAGCCTCCTACACTCACACATCTCACAACGACATCTTCTACTGATGCTACACAATAACCTGAATACGTCTTTAATCTGTGACGAGCTGAGGCTTTAACTAATGCAGCGCTGTGTCACACGCTCCGTGTTTCCTGCTGCACACAACTGAGGGAATAATGTTTTTATGCAAATCGAGCAAACGGAATTGGATTAGCTCTCCAGTGAAATATATGCATGTCAGCGAACGTGCTTGTAAACACATATACTATGCGTTCATTCTCACACAGTATCAGCATCCACAGGCAAGTGATGAGGGTCTTAACATATTTATCACATTTATTTCACCATAGAATTTGCATAATTATATTTAAAAACAAGTTTATCGACTTAAAAACGCAGCCTTTTCTGTTGACTGGGGTGTAACTGGGATCCAGTGGGAATCTTCACTGTGTATTTCATTAAACTCCAGCACCTCTTCAGCCTGAATCAGAAATACTGTGACGTCCTTGTCTGGGCCTGTTATTCACGACTTTTTCTTGATTTCATCGTAAATTACAATTTCGTCATTCTGGACTTGTCCACCATCCCACACCGCTGCTGGATGTTAGTCGTCACAGAGAACTGACGTGAGCATGAATCCTAAACTATTCTTATTTTGCTGACTCAGCACATTCTGAGTTGATGGTTCAGCATCTCATTTATCAAGAATTTGTCTTAATGAGTCGTATTGTAATGTCTGCACATTAGAGCTCAAAGCTTTTATACCGTTTGGAGAGGAGCTTGAGTTATGGCACAAGATGGCGGCACACGTATCTGGATGTATTGGCTTGCACCTGGAGAAACATCCTCAATCTTTATTTCAGTAAAACTTCTGTGTCAAAGGACATGCATCCTGGAAAAGCCAAAACAATAAAGATGTAACAGAACCGAATAACACAAACACCTTCACCATCGTTCTATCTAATAGGTAGTTTGGCAGCTTTTGTATTTGCAGGCTTGTGTTGAAGGAACTCGGGTTCAAACGTGAGAGCGTAAACAAACTAGTTTAGTTTTGGGGAAGCATTTGTTGATCTTCCAAATGACCTGACACAGGCTGGTGTGTATAACAGACAAAACGTTTTCATGATCGTTGTGTTGAGTCTGACTGTTTGCATCATATTCACGTAGCAGCCTTTAGCTCGCAATAACAACACGATTAAGAGAATAGGGTTTCTGTCTCGGAGCAGCCTGTGGCCATCGCATGCTCCAAATATAATATGCAAATCCCAGAGTCAGATAAAGATTGCTGGGTCTATTCATCCTAATGTCACAGCACTCCGTCAGCCGCCGGAGCATGAAGGTGGTTATCACCAATAACGTGCCGAGGTGTGTGTGGACAATTCACAGCATGTTCCATCGCAGGAACTGAAAGGGCCGAGTGATCTGAAGTAATAACCGTCCTCGTGTGGGAACGCAGCAGATTGATGCCGCTGATACGAGTGGAAAAGCAAATTATGACTCAGCATATTAGCAGGGGGGGTCTGTGTTTCTGTACCTGGCAGTATAATGACAGGAGCAGAGTCTGAAATGAGACGGAGCCGCGTCCTGTTAACAAGTTCATCTTCGTCCATTAACGGCCTCACTCTCGTGACTGTGAAGACATTTCGTCCATTAGCTGCGTCTGCGTCTCATCAGCCTCTCGCCTCAGTTTCCGTCCTGTGGTGGGGAAGTGGCACTAAGACCTGATTGTGTCTGTGGACAGACGTCATTTCAATAACCGAGAAATGTCTTAAGACGGTAAAATGGAACTTGCTGCTTCGAGGCCCTGGAATAGTTTCCTCTGCTGTCGGAGAAACAATCAAAGACTTTGATCTGAGACACAAAACAGAAGTTTGACAGATGTTTTATTAAAAAACTTCTATACTTAAAATAATAGATGACATTTGCTTGCTTGACATGAACATGCACCAAAAATTGTTTAAAGTATTTTAGTTTTTTCCTTATTCTTGTTTCAATGTCCTTTATGTTTGACATTTGTGTTATTTGATAGTTAGTTGTGTTACTTTTCTTTTGAAATCTCCCTGTGTTGGTCTTTCTTTGTCCTTCAATGTAAAGGTTTGATCATATTTGCTTAATTGTCATATTTCCTATATGAGGATTATTTCTTTATCTATTCATGTATTTAAATTTAAATTTAATCAACTAATTATTATTTATAAAACTGTTGTTTGTGAGAATGTGTCTAAAAACAGCTACATTGAGGGTTTCCTTAAAATGTCATTTGTCAAAGGTAAGACAAGTTGATTCATAACTTATGATAATTCATGGAGAAGTCGTCCCCCGCCCATTCAGTAAACTTTACTTTTATTCACACACAAAAAGAAAACACAAAGAAGAGGAAAATTGGTTTAGGACCGATGAAACAGACTCATACAGACATGAGTTGTGTTGTGAGACCTGTCGTCCGTGCAGAGCCGAGTTAATTGTTGTCCGATGTGTTGGAGCAGCCAGAGGTGAGTTGGCAGGCAGAGCGGCAGCCTGCAGATGTGAACTGGGATTTACGGCTCTAATCCCTAAATCTATGGGACGACCTTTTCCTCCACAGCGCTCGACTCAAAGTCAAAATCAAACACCACTTCTCCTCATCTCCTTATATTGTCTGATGGGTTTTAATTGTCTCCAATGTTTTACTCTTTATTATTATGAATTTATTCCTTGGAGCGTTATAGAGATCATCAGTAGTTATTTGGGTTTAAATGCTCTTTATTTTCTTTCTTTCTTCCTTTTTCATTAATTGGCTTGAACAGGATGGAGTTAAAAGCTAAAAGAGAAATCTGACATGTATGGTAACGACACATTATCCTCCTACAGTCACAGTCGGCTGTTTTGAATGCTCATTTATTAGCCAGATACATAATAAAAATAAAATTAATTGGGCCACCAGGGCTGTTTTTAAACTTCTTAGTCACTGTCTGGGCGAGGTTCAGACTTAGCTTCAGTTTCTATTTTAGATTTATTTAATTATTTCATGTGTCCTTGTTTGTGTGTGTTTGTGTTTGTGTGTGTGTGCACGCAGCAACCCTCTGTGGAGTTCCTGTTACATAAGAGGTGGAAAACAAATCAGCAAACCTTGAATCTCTTTATTTATTTCATTTCATTTTTTTGGTATCCGTCAGCTTCTTTTTATATTATGTCAAATGAATAAAAATGAGCAAAGACAAGTTGTTTCTCGCTCTGTCTTTATTCTTGTTTCAAGGAAGTGACATTTTCCAGAATCACATCAAATGGAGCCTCAAACAGAAAAAGACATGCGAATGGAGGAAGGAAGCTGCTGAATAACAAAATGAAGTATTCAGTTTTAACCCGTTAGACTGTTTGTGCCTCCTGAAAATATTAGAATGATAATAACTCAAGAGGACAAAAGAGAAAACAGCCTTGCACAAATTACAAAAAACATCATGAGCCTGTGAGTGCCCCCCCCCCCCCCCCCCCCCCGATCTCAGCTGATATGATGTTCTACTGCAAAGCTGTTGTTGCAACTTTGTAAAGCGTCTTTAATGGCATTAGGATGCAAGGAAAAAGAAAGAGCAGCCTCCAAAATGAGATTACCCTCACTGAATATTATAATGCACGAGTCCATTATCTGATTACAGCTTCACGGAGAGCAGCGTCTCAACATTAACATACAGGAGGAGGGAGGATGTAGAATCTGAGGACGAAGGTGAGCTGCTCCAGATGATCTCCACCTGGTTGATGATTCCCATGTGAGAGACGTCCATGAAGCCTCACGCCCAATTTCACCTCCTGACATTTAAAAACTTTGCAGAGAGTTAATGTTTTACTGCTCCGGAGGTTTTAGCTCTGTTTTTGGATATAAAGTCATTTTTCGGTTCCCACAGAATACATTTGAGCTCAGGCAGCATCTGTCTCTACACTGAAGATACTGCAGAGGTACTTTCCCACTGATGTGAAATGTGTTTATTCCCTGAGAGATTCCTCTTCTCCCTCGTCTTCCATTCAGCCTCAGACGAGTTGTGTTTGAGACGCTTACACTTGTTTCTCCGGTGGCTAAAACAAGATTCTCTATGTTTGTATCTTTTAATGCAGCTTCAGACTATGAGAGATTATTTTTAACAACCAGAATCGGTGAACTATAGAGTTGAATGACCTGACAAACTGTTATTATTCCCAGACTGAATGTAAAGTATGTGTTCACCCCCTGACTGTCTTGTACCAAACTCTGTAGATGTTAGCTCCAGCAGGTTTACATTTCCCATCTCTGTATTAAAACAAATTCCTCAAGGTTGTATATAGGATACTCAGAGAGTAGTCAGACTCCTTAACTTTTATTTATTATAATATTTTGCAGCCATGTTTAGGACAAACCTCCTATCTCCCCATGTGCCTGGATCCGCCCCCTGATCCATAATAAATGTGAAGTCCACAGAATCAATCCCATAATATCCGTGTCTGTGTAATTGTTGCTGACGCAGTCTGATCACGTCCTGCATTAACATTCTCCGTCACCTATAGGAAGTTCCCCTTCTGTTTTTTTCTCACATTTACATAACGTGGTCACATGTCACGTCTTCTCCGAGGCTCTAAATGCAGATGTGACTTTAGACACTGGAAACATCCATGACTGAAGCTGCTGCTATTTATGCACCAACAACAAATCCTCTTAGAGCTTAGATCTGAGATTTGTTCTTCACATCATATCAATATGAAGAATCAAATGGGTCTGTTCAGCTTTTTAAATTATGAGCATAACTGGATGTTAATGGCTGAATCGTACCATGCAGCACATCGTCAGTCGTCATGTATTTAATTTGTCTCAAACTTCTTTAAGAAGGAAACTCTGAATGTGCAATGACAAATACACCTAAGCACATAACTATTGGTTAAGCAGCCTTGAAAGGAGAATATAACTTTGTTTCATGATCCAGTAGTTTGAAAATCTACCTCGGATGGTTAAAATATTATGGCTGATAATTCAAATCTGGTATTTTTACTTTGCTGTTGAGCTCAATGAGGCTTCGACTGGAATCTTTTCATCCGTTGTGTTAATGTTCTCCGTGTGTGTCTCTCTGACCGAGCCCGTGTGGGCACACCGGGCTGTGACCTGAATTAATGTGAAGCTCAGACCTCCCTGGGAGATGATCTATAGGTCACAGTTAACCCTGGAGGCGACAGCGCGGCTCAGAGTGTGGAGGTGAACCCTGAGTCTCGGATGTCCTTACCTGTCAGCGCGGGGGTCAGAGCGCCGTCCACGTCCCAACAAGCGTCTCTCAGGCTGACTGATGGTCCGCTGATAGGTCCTGTCAAGAGGAGGACGTGAACGGGAGGTATACGACCGGACAGACGGCTGATATCCCTGAAACAGTCGAGGCCCGGTGTCCTACTGAAGAGTCCTTGAGCAACACAGTGGAAGCTGTCGTCCTCGTGTCACATGAATCAACCCTGCTCTCCAATGTCATGTAATTTTAATGCAGGTGTTCTCCCAGGCACCATGGGTTTGATACCGGAAGAACTGAGGTGCATTGTGTTTGTGTTTTATAATGAAAATATCATAATATGAATGAATAACACTGAGGTGGGAACTGGTAGATGTGTCTTTCTACAGCCTCCTCCTTTATACACATTTTATGTTGTAGTTGAGTTGTGTGTATGTGGTTTTAATACATTTGTAGATCCAGTGATGAGCCAATGGTCCATGTACTTGCACCATTAAAATTAAATTAAAATCACCCGTCCATTTGTTTGTTTGTTTGTCAGCAGGATTTCACAAAATGTACAGAACTATTTATTCATGAAACTCGGTGGAAGGACGTCACATGATCCAAGAACGACCTCATTAAGTTTTGACGTGGATCTGGACAAAGAGACAAATCCAATTATTTAATTTTAATCTTTCTTTGCAGGATTTTTTTATGACATTCTCTGACATTATCACTAATTCCCCAGGAAATTATTCAAAATATCAGGCACATTTATGGGATTAATATCTCTGGGTGTGTGATTTGGTGCAGTTTGACTGAATTAAGGCAGAACGTCTGCTCTCTATTGAGGGTCATTACATGAAAAAAACAACTTGTTCTCATTCCGTCCACAGTTTTACGATCTTAAGATCTTCATAAGGTAAAATATTAAAGACTGTCTGGAAGGAAATGACCTTTGTCAATTAATGAAATAGTAAAACAGACAAATTATATCAAAATGTCCCAGCACAGGACAAGAGAGATCCCAGAGAGGACAACTTTGCCCAGTTGTTATCTCAGGACTGTGAATATGGATTCTCTGATGATCCATTAGTTCACAGGAAGAATAATTTGTGAGAACCCCCTTGAATTCTATAATTAGCATTTTACCAGCGATTGCAATGATACCATGGCCAGAAACCACTTAATCAGGCCGAATACCAGCAGCTCTCTGCATAAAGCTTCTTGAATTTAAAGGTTTGATTGAAGACCAGTACGTGTTGACTATTTCCCATGTGTCTGCACTGGAATGATGAGGTTTGGTATTTCTTTGGGGACGGGGGATGTTTGCTATGGCCCCCATCGTCCTGTCCGGACCCCCCAGTGAAGCCGCTGCAGCCCCCCCGGTATCACTGCTCAGATCAGGCTTTAAGAATTCATCCACCGCCCCCCCCCCCCCCCCCCCCCCCCTGGCCAGGAGACTGTTTTCAGTGGAGTTACGACATCAAGCTGCTTCACAAAACCAGTGCTTTCATTTCTCTACCCAGTCTGTGGTAGTGATGTTCGGTGCTGCTGCTGCTCACAGAGCTGCCTACAGGATCTGTGATCACACATTCTGGGAGGCAGGAAGTGAATAATACAACAGCCACACTACTATATAAGACTTTTGATCAGCCATTGTCTCGTTATAGCCGAAACTCCCGGGCGGGTGACAAATTGAAAGGGAAATATGATAACGGATGCTTCCATACAGGGAACCGGGGGAGTTACTGACGGGAGTCTTTGAATATGTATAGAAAAAATAATGTGAATCATCTGTTCTGGTCTTGATGGTTTCCAGTTTCCAGGGGAATGAACTTTTGGACAGATCTCTCAATTTAAAGGATTTGATTCTCTACTAATGGTGTTTTTATTCAGTTGTTAGTATTCTGTGCTGTTTTTGTATTTGGCTTTTCATTTCAGTGAGTCAAGCTAATGGTTGACTCCTGTCCTTTGAGTGACAGCAGCTCCTGCCCCCCCCCCCCCTTCCTCCACCAAGCTGTCACACCTCAGAGGAAACCTGCCCTCACAACACACACTTATTCCTGTGATGGAGCCTAATGAAGTCACCTCCTCACACGGAGATAATGACTGCAATTGTCACAAATAGTTTGTCACGGGTAATCGTCGGTGTCACTCATCTCTTCTCGCGTTACACAGGGGTCACTCCGAGTTGACACCAGAAGATGAGGAGGAGAAATGAAGTCATACTCTTTTATTTGATTAGGGAGCAGAGGAATCGTGCAACACAAACAGAGTGTCACGTGTTTTAATAAACCCACCTGCTCTGGTGTGGTGGTGTGTGTTTCCGCAGAGGGTGGGGGGGAACCTTGCAGACCCCCTGCTGAGACGGTGACAAGCGCCCACTTCATCCACGGCTGTCAGATGACGCGCCTGCGCAATGGCTGCGCGCTCAAACACCCAAACACACACGGAGCTCAGTCGGTGTTTGCAGGTTCGTGTTCCCAGTCGTCCGGGAAGTGCACGAGAAGAAGTGGATTAAAGAAAAACACGACGAGTGGAGGAGAAACCAGTCAGTTTTAATGGTTAGAACAAACTTCCCAGCGGATTTCTATACTGGGATTTGACGCGGAGGGATCCAGCAGCACTTTCTCTGTGGAACAACAACCAGCGGGGCTCGTTGGACCTTCTGCTCCACACCTGAGGAACACGTCCAACACGTCCCTGAGCGCAGACACACGTTTCACGAGCCGATAACAGGGAAGCGACCCGACGCGCCAGGTGAACCAGACTCTCCGCAGCTTTTACGCGCTCGTGTGCTCGAGTCAATCCGACTCCAACTTTGACTTTGACGTCTTTTATTGATTTTATTTATTTTCCAGAGGTATTTCACCATGAACCAAACCGCAGGAGCCACAAACACGTATCGGAGATGCTCCAAGGCAGGAAAGGTAAGACTGCGTAAAACAGTGAAGTTAAAAATGCGTCCCCGGCGAGGTGCAGGGCTCCTGGGGCATCGTGGCAGTGATCTCTGCGGGATGGGGAGGCTGTTTCCCGGCGTGGTTGGTTATAATGATGCGTAATTGCGCTTTGGAGAGGTTGTAAATTCTGTTCTGGGGACAAATGATGTGCTGGGAGATCAGTGTGGTAATCGTGGCCAGGTCACAAGGACATTGAATCTTTGGAGCAAGAGATCTTCACATCCGAGATGATGACACTGTGCAACGCTCCCAAGGCTGTGACCCACATTACAGAGGCTTCTCCTCCTGCTGCTGTGTGGATGTGCTGTAGAGAGGAGGGATGAGGATGGAGGTGGAGAAAGAGGATGAAAAGGAAGGCTGGGGGAGACGAGCTGGAGGGAGAGCATGGTGGAGTCTCCTTCCAGTGGAACCAATGGGAGAAAGTGTGTGTGTGTGTGGCTGCTCTCATTCCCAACACATCTGCCCAGTGTCAACATGCACCTCCACTGGTAATGAAGCATGAAAGCTTATTCATCACCAGCAGCTCTGACTCATGGGACCAGCTTTCCCAGTGCTTACCGAATATTGATCCTGGAGCCACACATATTCTTGAGTTGATGTGAATTGATGGTTGAGGGGCTGATCTGGTAAATGAGCCCTGATGGGATCAGACATGAATTAACACTCGCTGCTGGTTCACCGGCTCAGTTTTGATAGACCCTGACAGGAACGCAGGGGCCTGATGGTTCAATCCGGTGGGCTTCACGGTGAAACCATGTGGTGGAGAGAGACCCTGCAGAACGCGTGGTTAGACAATCCCATGTTCTCATGCGGCAGTGAAAATCAAGAGAATCTGAACCACGACAGTAAGCGGAAAGATTTGAATCCCATAACAAAGTGATGATGGGCCCAGTGGGAGACGGCTGTAAGTGGCACTTTAACAGCCACCAGGGGGAAACACGTGAACGAGTCATTCTGTTGTGGTCGTGCACAGATTTAACTCTGTTGCCTCACAGCAGAGCGATGGTGAGTTTGAATGTTTCCTCTGGGAACGTTGGCATCTACAGATCAAGTTAACTGTTGACTCTAGACTGTCGTCACGAGTGGGACTGGTTTGTGACGGACTGGTGATCTGTCCAGGGTCTACTGCTGATTGAGACTGCATGGAAATAGACTTAGGGGTCACAGGTCAGAGGTCAATTGGGGAATTTTCCTATGTTACATCAGTAAAGGTGGGAACTGGCAAAAGTATGAAAACGTATAGAATAAAAAGTAAAGATGCTAAAGTAAAATTAGAATTATAGACATGAGAAATATTAATTGTAATCAGGATTGCATGTTGAAGATTTGAACACATCTGGATCATGGCAGGTGATGATGATGAAGTTTTACCAGAGTCTTTCAATCTTCATCATCTTATAGATCCTTCAGTCCTCGCCTTCCTCACATGTCTGCAGTGTTTCCTGTGTTTCCTCGTCCAGCAGGGTAATGATGGTGTTTATATCTGAACGAGCTTTCAGTCGCTGTTTGTTCTAGATCTGTTGTGTTTCATCTCCACTTTGACTGAGAAAATAAACTCACTCCAGACGCCTCCTCGGTGTCCATGTCATTATCTGTCCCGTGGGTCGTCTGCAATCTCAAACTGTTTTGTCTCTTTGTGTTTGTGTCCGTTTTAAAGCCTCGGTGGCTGCTGTGAGTTTCCCTTTGATGAGTCCTTCGTCTCTCGGTGGAGTTTCTATTTCCAGTCACGTTGACAGTCGGCCACGGAGACGTTTCATCTGGGATTAATGAAGCCCTGATCGGGTGTGCATGTGTTCTGCAGGCCTCCCAGCAGGATCAGCCTCACAGGGCCGTGGTCATCAGCTTTGAGAGGTTTTATAAACACCTGAAACCAGACGAGAGGGAGTGAGCTGTGTGTGTAAAGGGAGAAACCGACCCTGTAACCATCCTGTAACCTGCATTCCTGCACCCGAGCTGTTGTTTGGTGTGTTTCTGTCACTTCAGTGCGGTTAAACGCTGGCGGCGCGGTGAGATGTCGCGATGAGATATATCCACGACGGCTTTATAGGCTGTTGGTTCTGTTATCTGCAAACACCGACAGCGTGTCTCATCCTGCTTATCGCACATCAACAGCTTTTTTTTAAGGCTCAGGGAGAAAAATCATAGCAGAGGCAGACGTGCGAGTTCCTCCTGACGGAAGCCTCTGTGGACCAGCATGCAGTGCGGCGGCGTGCAGGAGATGCTGTCGTCGCTCCTCCTCGATGCTCTGCAGTCATTTCAACTATCACACGGTTCCTGTTTTGCTCAATTTTCACACTAACGCTCGATCCACCTCGCACAGCAGGGGAGCTCCTTTTTTTCTGCAGGAGGCCTTGTGGGAAATGTAGGAAGTGATTTGGAATAGTGGAGAAGGCAGTTTGAAAGGGTAACTTGGCAGATTGGTAGATTCAAAGATTCCGCATAATTTAAGTGGTTTCTTGGAGCAACATATGAACTATTCTCTTGTTTTTCAAATGTTTTTTGCATCTTTTGTCATAGAGAAGTGGTTTTTTTAGGGGTTTGAACTGTTCTGATCATAGAATAAGACATTTTAAGACTTGCCGACTCACGACATGGTTGATTGTTTACTTCCCACAGTGTCCGTCTCCATCCTGTGTTGCCCTGTTGACCCAGTGGAGATGGTGGGAGAAAGGGAAACGATATTTAAACCAGCTGAACACTGAATCTCCTCAGTTATGATTTCATTTAACCGTTCATTTCTCATTTTCTGCGTGTGCTATTTCAAAAATCCCTGAAATCCTGTTTGCAGTGTTTAGATTCTGTTTACATCGTATAATTATGTTTATATTGCCTGTTTACTTCTTAATTACTTTTTTCCCCCTCATTTAAACATTCCTATTTGCTGCAGAGACACCCTGCGGTGAGACTAATAAAGGATTATGTTACTTTACCTCTAAGCCTCTGTGATGCACTCAGCAGGGGACTTTGTCTTTAATGTGGGAATTTCACATCAGAAAGTGAACATGTAGAATTAGCTTGTGAATTACGTCTATTTTTAGTTCATATGAGGCATTTACAGAAGTTTGTGGACATATTTAACTGACTTAAAAAGAGAGCAAGGCAGTGAATCAAGGGTTTGCTGTTGTTGGGACGGTCCTTACAGGATGAAAAATGTGTTGATGTTGTGTTGATGCTAAAATTTATCGCACACTCAAAGTTCAAAGGTTAACTTGGTGCTTTATGGTCCTGAACATCCATATATGTGAAGACCTACAGTGGAACGAAAGAATAACCTTTTTATGTTAGTTATTGAAGTACATGTACTTTAAATCACTAATTCTAATTCACAAATTCTGTATCTGGAGCACTTAAATGTGGTGTCATAAGGAGACTGTCTAGTTTTATCTTGTGCCTTCACTGTTTTGTAAAAAGCCTTATTGTGAAAGGGAAAATATTGCAGATGATGCAGGATGAAAATTGTGTCTTAGCTTGGAAGAACCACTAGAGGACAGTGTGGCACTTTCAATACGTTTACCTGTAAGGGAGTCTGGTGTTCACTTAATGAAATATATTTGAGTAATATAATTCATTTTAAAACAGTTTCTGTCCCCCATTCATTCTGATTGAGAAAGAGCAGTAAAATAAATACTCTTTGCATAATTACAGGATTTATTTCTCTGTGAGTTTATTTGACTGTTGTTTCACATCTGTAAAGTCTTTACTGTCTTTACATTAACAGTATTTAAAATGATAATGTTCAGCCTTCTCACTCTGTCTCTGTCCTGAATAGATCTTTAGTTCTGTATAATTTAACAAACGTTATAGATTTTTTTTTCCACGTTTCACTCAGCTCCTTCTCTTTGTCTCCTCCTGGTCACAGCAGGCTGGTTTGATGATCTCGGCCCTCGACTGCCCCGCGGTTCTGTGTGCGATCGCTAAATCCCAATTAGCTCCGCCGGTTTCCGAACCATTTGCAACTTTTGCTAATCTCTACATCTGCACAGCCCAGAAAATCCCCCAAATTCTCCTGATTACACTTTCATAATGAGAATATGAAAGTTTAATTTGAGAGACTTAGGGGGGAGAAAAAGAAAGAAAGTAAATTGATGCTTCCTTGCCATGAATATGTATTAACTTCTGCTGCACCAATTGATCCCCTCATAAAGTTTGCAATTTCTTTCTTTTTCAAATAACTGTAAAATCCCCGGAGGCTTATTTGTCCGTCTCATTATCACGTGGATTTCTTTTGTGTGTTTTCAAACTAAAAGTAATTTGTCTGTGCAGCCACTGAGCTGGCACCAGAATATAAATAACCCCAGCAGCAGCAGCCAGTTGTTCATATAGAGCGAAAGGGGCTAAGCTGATCCTTCATGGTGCAGAGGAGGCGAGCTGACAGCTACTTGGATTGAGGGTAAACTTCTTAATTACAGTGGGTTTGTTGGCCAACAGCAGGCAAACACCAGCATGAATGTGCCAGGTATCGATCCCTGCTCTCATTACACCCAGGGCCCATTGTAATGCACTGTTATCACTCCGACTCGCTCACTGGACTCTATGGAAATCGCCATTGATTTTATCCGTTCTTTGCACCCTTGGTAAAATGGCAGGAGAGCGTCTCTCTCTCAATCATCTTTGCTCTTTTGAATTCCTGCGTTTGAAGCCGTCTCCTGCTCGTTAGCAGCCGGGATCGTTTCTTTACGCCTCCTGATGACGAGGGACTCTGGAGGAAGATGGACGACGTGACGGCTGCAAAGAAGTGAAGCCAAATCCTCGTGATCGCCCCCTGGTGGCGGGTTTTAGTAAAGGTCATTAACCCCGCCTCCTCCAATGTTAGTAGATTGGACCAAACTGAAAAGTAAAGTATAAGTTGTCATAATCATTGCTATATGTGACTTTTTAAAGACTATATACATATATACTAAGAGGATAGGAGGACTTCAGGGACCAATCAGATCTCAGCTTGGGCCACTGCCCCCCCCTGGCTGCACTTGGATCCACCCCTTGTCCAGATGAAGTCTTCAGCACAAGATGGCAGCACCTGTTCCCAGTTTGTTTGGCCTCATGTTCGTACAGTGGGAGGAAAGTGGAGTCGTGTCATCCATCTTCATGGGCAGGGCCAAGCCGCTGGTCAAACTGAGCTCATTCAGGCTTTACAGCCTTTTTACTTTGGAAGTTTCTCTCTCATGCTTTTCTCCAACACTTGAGAACCGTGGTCTTGCAGCAATGTGGTGAAAATGGTTTTATATCTGTGACCGGAGGAAAAAGTAGGACCCTACCGCCCCTCCTGTATTTGTAAGGGAACATATTCAGGCTTCATTGTCCACAGTGAATTTACCTTTAAAGGCACATCTGAGAGCTGCACCCCTGTGAAATGAATAATGCAACACACACACACACTCACACACTCACACACACACACTCACACACGCTCCCACACACACACACACACACAGAACAGATTTCCTTGCCTTCAACACAGAGTATAAGTGAAGTCAATGTGCTGCAGTTTGCTAATTCTGCTGTAGTGGCATTTCTGTTTGTAATAACCTACTGGTCGTGTGTGCACTTCATCATCGAGTGCGTTCTTCCCCCGCCTGAGCTCATATGAGGAAATCCTTGGGGTGTGGGGGGGGGGGGGGGGGGGGGGGGGAGACTTTATTACAGAAACGTGAAAAAACAAACCTGATGCAGATGCGTAGCTGCGTAGTCCATTTAAAGCCGAAAGCCTCACCACTGTTCCTCGGCTGCAGCATCAACTCGCCGACAGCTCTTTGTCTTTCCCGGGCCGTGATTGACACCGCGGGGAGTGTAATTGCACGAGTCGCCGAGACCTCCCCGGCCCTCTGAGTGAGAGGTCTCCTCGGCAAAACGCTCGGGTCATGACAGCCCATCTGCTGGCGTATCGCGAGCAGTCAACACGGCCCAACGAGACAAATGGTGCCGGCGGCCGGGAGACGGACACTCGAGCCGTGTGTGAGATTACAAACATATCCAGTGTGTGGCCCCAGAGGCATTAGGAGCAATCACACCAGTCTGAACTCACTGCGTCCAGCGTGTCTCAGCTGTCTCAGCTTGTCACAGCGGATTGGGCCTCTTCTTGTTCTGGACGTGTAACAAAGAGGAGTAACAGGACAATATCTCCTGATGTGTACAGATTACAGGAAGTGAAGTGTCAAACCTGAAGCTGCCTCATGGTGACGAGGTGCAAAACGGAGAGACCTTTAGGTGTTTGATTTCCCTGCTTCACGATGTAATCTGTGTTTGCATCTTCAAGCGGCGGAACCAACGAATATTCTTGTAGCTGGAGCGAAACTCTTTTTAGTGTCTGTGAAAACCTTTTATCAAAAGTCTTTTAACATGTTTTCATTTTTCTGTGAAGGACGTTTTGAATGATATTTTTAAGGTCTGCTCCGAGATCATTGAGTCCAGTGAAAAAAGACCTCCGCCCCCTCTGGAAGGACGAGATAGCAAAAGAAATCATGAGCCGCAAATAATCATGTTCTCTTCAGGGGATTCGGTGTCGTGGCCTCGGGCCGGCGCTGTTAGAAAACAACTTCCTTCATTCCTTCTGCTATCAGACCACTAAACGCTTAAAGTTGTTGATTTGTGAATATTGATGTTGATTTATTTATTCTTATTAGAAAGGGTTGAATAAACTAATTGCCCTCCTGGGATTAATAAAGTCTGAATCTGAAGGGCTGCAGCATAGATATATATATAAAGGCTAGATGTCTCGTCCGCGTTGCTGGCCAACAGAGTTGAACGTCCGCACATGGCGGCCATCTTGCCACAGGCGGCTCGCCCACCCATAACATTGTGTTGGTAGTGGTACATTTACTTTTTAAACAAAATAAAATAATTCTTGATGTATATTTGTAAAGGGTAATATTGTACCTATTTAGAACATTATAATTTTTTTTTTGAAAATAACATAATTATGAATAAGTATGCAGTGTCATAACTACATACCCGACGTTTATAAAAAACCAAGCCGTTTAAAAATCGGTTGAAAATTTAGCAGGTTATAGTTATTTAAAAAGTACTTACCACTACAACACAATGTTATGGATGAGCGAGCTGACTGTGGCAAGATGGCCGCCATGTGCGGACGCTCGATTCCGTTGGCCGAGACATCTAGCCTTTATATATATATCTATGTGCTGCAGGTCGTGCTTCAGTTCGCCCCCTGCTGGATGCTCAGGGTCCGACGCCTCGCTCAGCAGAATCAGCTGCTTCACAATGAAACGTCTGAAATGATAAAACTGTTGAATTACCAGTTTCTTGCTGTTGAGACTTTACAGAACGATCGCAGCAGGAACAAACGTTCAGGTTTGTGTTCAGGTTTGTGTTCAGGCTGCTTCACGAAGCTGCGGCGGTCGAGCATCACTCGTCTCTGATGGAGACACAGTGGGACGTTCTACCTCATCATGTAGGACAGCAGGACTTCACTTACTCCAAATAAACTGTCATTTTATCCGCATATTGCTTTTTTCTTGTTGTATTCTCACAGTTTTTCCTTCTGTACCCTGAACCCACGCAGGAGCGAGCACTCGTGTGTTGAACGGCCTCAGTCAGACATCCAGAGACATGTATATACAAAGAGCCACATGGGTTGATTCCGCCTGTTCTCTGTGCTGCAGAGGGTTTGTTCTTTAAAATGTGGGAAAAGAACATTTTACAGCCGTATGTGAATAATATATAAGCCAACATCAATATGCATGAACTCGCACACACACTTGTAGAGGAAGAACTGCAACAATAGAATAATTAACCTCAACAATATTAACCGCAAGTGACTGAATTCTTTATTTGTGTTAATACACAGGAGACTTAAACATTATGATATGTAGTGACATGTCTAATGTTGTGCAATAGTAGGAGTAGAATTGACGTTGGCTAATTATTAATAATCATGAAATATGATTATTAAAATAACAATTATTTCTTAAAAATAATCAAAAATGATAAAGCTATTAATTAAGAAATGTAACACATTTAATTAGAAATGATACGGTTATCCATTAATAATAGTTAAAATAATTAATGAAAACAATAAAATTATCAATTAAGAATAATACAAATCTGTAATCATTGCTTATTGTCGCGGGGCACCACCCTGGTTACAGGGACCAACGATACAATCTATAAATATCAGTCTCATAATGATAAATGTCAAATCAATAATCTCAATATTTAATATTAATAATTATTTAATTAACAGTGAAGGCTTCTAAGTTCGAGCACAGGCAATCATAATCCAGCTGCAATCACATACATATGCACAAATAATCACAGACTACAGATACTTTAATTACAAAAGCATTTATTAAAAAGGGGAAATAAAGTTATAATGTTATTCAATGATTCATCATTTTAACAAGCTCCGATATTTCAAAGATAAACACAGCAGCAGCACTTATCACAATTCAGAAAATACATGTAAAACCGGCGGTCTACCTATGTATGTCTGTCTCGGTGTGTGTGTGTGTCTGTGTCAAAGTGTCTCTCTGTGTGTGTGTGTCTATGTGTATGCATGTGAAATAAAGTTAGTGTTATTTAATGATTCATCATTTTAACAAACTCCCATATTTCAAAGATAACAACAGCAGCAGCACTTATCACAATTCAGAAAATACATGTAAAACCGGCGGTCTACCTATGTATGTCTGTCTATGTGTATGTGTGTGTGTCTGTGTCAAAGTGTCTCTCTGTGTGTGTGTGTCTATGTATATGCATGTGAAATAAAGTTAGTGTTATTTAATGATTCATCATTTTAACAAACTCCCATATTTCAAAGATAACAACAGCAGCCGCTTATCACAATTTAGAAAAACACATGTATTCATCTATGTGTATCTGTGTGTGTGTATCTGTCTGTGTCTATCAATGTGTGTCTGTGTGGGTGTGTGAGAGAGCGAGAGAGAGAGAGAGAGAAAAAGAAGGGGGCGTGGCGATGACGCAGTCACTTGGTGACGTCACATCTAAGATGGCGGCCGATCATGATTCGTGGAATCAAGGCCTAAAAACTCTCAAAATGGCGGATTGACTACAAAACAAGATGGCGGAGACGTTATGAATTTAGAGCCAGAATGGGAGGAGAGGGAGAGAGGAGGCGTGGCAATAATAGATTCAAAATGGTGGTTTAACTTGCGTTATTCAAAATGGAGTCTATGTTAATGACACCATGTGGCCGGAGCTCACACTGGTGGTCGTCACATGAATTACACAAAGGGATTTTCAGACAAAGAGAATTCTTTGTCTCTGCTTTGGCGTTCGGCCGCATGGCTTCCAGATGTGTCCAGCCTCTCTGAATATAGATTTAACTATGTTACATGAACTGTATTCTAAATACAGATCGGATGTGTGTATAGGTCGGTTTAGAAGGAGAGAGAGAGAGAGAGAGAGAGCAAAGCTCTTAAAAGCACCGTCAGAGACAAGTTACATTTACTTTACCACTCAGCACCCAAGTGGCGTTGTGTGCTGAGGTTTGACCGGTAAAGTCTCTTTAAAGTTGTTCAAACGGTCACAATGAGCTGGAGACGCTGCTCACGGCGCTTAAAAACTGTGGCACAAGGCCGTAACCGGAAACCAGAAGTGGCGAGTCGCCGCTAAACATTAGAGACTCGGCGGTCTCATACAAAACAAATACGTTCAAGTATTAAAACAATACGCTACGTATTAGATTAACATCTGCCCAGACAATAAAGCCTCTTACTGTACCACCCTCGCGGTGTGCGTGCGCGTCGGGCCAGTGAATCACGTGGTCTCTCAAGCGGTCTTCGGCCGCTGGACCGGACAAACAGCGGATTTGCTCGTGCTGCTTCGATGGGATGAACGTCGTCCTTCTTCTTCAGGGATGTGGAGCTCGTGCTCCTCAGCGGAATGAATCTCGCGCTTCTGCAGGGGACGGCTGTGGAAGCCGTTTGTAGATCGTTGGGAAAAGAAAAGTCCGTGGGGAAAGTGGAACGGTCTGAGATTGTTCCGCGTGCAATTTCCTGTTTGGTCTTTTCAAGTTAAAAGAGCAAAAGTCCTTTTGAAAATAAAAACGTCGACTGAGATAAAAGACAATGAAAGAAATGAAAGAAAATAACTCTGGTTGCCCCCTTTAGCCACTAAATCAGCTGGGAGGCCCAGAAGGGGGCCTGGTGTTGTCTTCAGAGCAGGGTAAAAATGGCTGCGATGTTTGGGGTCTCAGTGGTTTTGTTCTACCTGAGAGGTCCTCCTCCTTGAGGAGTTGGTCATAGGATGATGCTGGCTTTAAGCCAATTGAGTGTCAGAAATGGATCTGAGTGGGCGGGGCTTGGAACTGAGCAGGGGCTTCTGGGAAAACCCCAGGACATTTTTCCACCACCAGGGGGAGATTCTTGAGCCTGCAGGAGGATGTTTTCCCGCCCAAAGTTTAACAACCCTTTGTTCCTCTCGGCTCCAGTGTCTGGCGGTCCCCCGCTGGGCTCTGGCCCAACACTAAAGTGACTTTTAAAGACAGTTATTTACATGAATCTGTCTCTTTTGAAACACATCAGCATCAATAGGTCGTGAATGAGAAGGAGCACTCTGCTTTTCCACTTCACCATCTTCTACTCTATTCTTCAAAATGAACGAAGATAATTTAATTTATTTTCAAGTGCAACAATTTTAGCATTTTTGGATTATGAGAATCCCCAAGTGTCTTTTTAAGGAAACGTCCTCATTGGCTTATTACATGGAAGCATTTTTGGCGATTCCCTAATTCCTCCTCTTCCTCCTCCTCCTCCTCTTCACTCTAGTCCCATATAAGTGTGTTCCTGGGAATATCCAGCCCTTTGAAATCCCTTTTTATATCCCTACTCCTCAGCTAAGCCTTTCAGCAGGAAGCTCCTGCAGATCTAATGCTAGCTCCCTGCTGCCCATGCGTGTCCGTGCACACTGACGCACGCCGGAGTGAAATCCTTTAATTAGAATCACTTCACTTAATTTCAGGTGTATTGGCTGTGAATGTGACCGGTTAAACCCCAGCACGCTCGCAAAACTCCAATTTTAAGGGGAGGTGCACAGTGGAGGGGTTTCGTTTTCCCAGTTTGATACAAAGCAGCCGTTTGTTGCTTCTTCTTTTTCCTGAGAATGATTGTTTTATTATTTTTAGGCTTTTAGGTCATTTATTCAGTAATTTAAAACTTCCTAAAAGAACTTGAGATGTGTTCAAAGCAGATTTTTGTGTAGTTACTTGCATTCAAATTCGTGCTGCTTGTGATGATTTGAATTAATGCCGTCGCTCAGCCCCCCCCCCCCCCCCCCCCCCCGGCTCGGCCTCACTGCCCGGCTCCGTCAGCTCGGCCGTGACTCTACACGTTGTTCCGCGAGCTCTGTCCTTGTTTGCGTGGCATTTTCCAATCTGCAGCCTTTATTGAAATGTATAGCCACGGCCCTGCCACGGCCCATTTTCATATAACTGGTGGAGGCAATCTTATTGACTTATTGCAGAAAGCCGGCCTCTAACTGATCGCACAGGCCTCATCTGTCCCCGCGTCCCTGGCAGTTAAAAAGAGATGATTTGTCTTGTTAGCTCCCGCGGTGCTCCACGTTGCCCTAAAACAAGACGCTGCTCCCCCCTTGACGATGAACACACTCTCCGGCTGAACATAAACAACGGTTTTATTGTGCTCCGAGTCTGCGAGCCTCCAAATCAATGCTGGGTAAATCATCCTCGGGGAGGCATGCAAAACGCAGATCCATTCTGTGCAGCTGAAACATCCACGGACACGCTGGCACATTAGAGCAGATGGATAAAGGGCGCGGGAGCCATCAGGCAACAGTAATGAGTTGTTTTGTAGCAGAGAGAACTTCAGCATCGTAGGGATCAGTGAAGCCATCAGACACCTTTTCAACTGGATTTTAGAACTTGAGCCGTAAAGTTCAACAAATGCTTTCTGATATTTCACCAGCGCTGAAGCTCCACCGCTCTCTGCCTGTTTGTATTAGTTTTTACTTAATGGGTTTCTGTTCCCCCAGAGACGATGGGATCTAAAATGAGCAGCCGGCTGTGGAGAGCCGGCAGAAAGTGGGACAGAGATGCAGGTGCGATGCTGGGGGAGAAAACCCGCCTACTCAGCCGTGTCCTCCGGGGTAAAACCCGCCTCGGTGTTTGGACGAGGACCTGCAGCACCGAGCGGCTCACAGTCTGTTGCTTGATATTCCTCCAGTGCAGCCGAGGCCTCGGGGATAAACTTTATTGCATCATTAACTCTTCTCTTAATGATAAAGTTAATATATATGTCTTAATGAGAGGCGGCGGCACTGTGGAGTTTAAAGTTATCGGCGACACCGTAAGCTTTTCATTATGCCAAACCTCGTCTTTGGATCTATTTATGGCTGAGGCATTTATGTTTTTCAGAATTAGCCATTCAGCGGATCTGTGGTCTGTAATTGCTTTTTTATATATAATGGTTTTCTTTGCCTCTGTTGCTGCTTTTATTGCGACGCACGTTTTCATACCTGGCAGAAGAATAAATTAAATAAGTACCAAAGGGTAATTCATATTCTGCTGTGTTGAGTCTGTCACAGCTTTAGTACGTCAAACCTACACATGTTAATAAATGTTAATCCTTTATTTTAACCACTGTCTGATTTGTGTGAATCCTCTCCCGGGACTTGAACTCCTCGTTCTCTGCAGTGACGATGAGATAAATTCAGTTTTATGGTTTTGTTCCGGCTGCACAACAAGTTTGGGAAATATGCTCAGTGGCTCTGCTGCTGAGAGGTGGATCACAAGATCGATTCCGCTCTCACATCCACGAGTCAATACCGAGCTGCACTGCCAGATTTCAATGTGGCTGGAAATGGTTTGCACATTGTAATCTAACACGTTTTAAATAATCAACTAATGTTTGTATCGGGGGGGGGTTATTTCTTGGATTGTTGCACACTCAATAAATGGATTCATGTTTGCAAAACAGAAAATTGTACGTTTTGGGAAGTCCCCATCATCCATCACTCATCTTGACACAAGACATTTAATAGTTGTGTATCTTCGTTGTTGTTGTTGTGCTGATTTGTGTCCTGATGTGTTTTATCTACTGTTTTACACATGTGCCGACCTTCTTCACACGTTCTCCCGTCCTCGCACTCGCTCGTGTCGTCTATCAGACATATTTCCCCATCTTTCAGGTGTGTGTACATGCAGTGTGTGTACATGCAGTGTGTGTACATGCAGTGTGTGGGATGTGACACTAATTTTCATGCTGACAACGATTTCCAGTGAGATTACACCCGGCTGATTGATGGCCACGCTCTTGCCCCAGAAACCACCTTGGGTGCC